>NC_136495.1:50404688-50417188 GCF_053919585.1 Euprymna scolopes | reverse complement strand
AATTTATATTTATAAAAAAAAATGTATATATGTAAAAATATTTTTAACCTTTATATATCTAATTTTTAAATAAATAATAATGTAAATATACTAAATACTAATCATAGTGGGGGTGATAAGTAGTTAAATGGATTAATCATAATCTTATAAATACAAGACTGATAAATTAAAAAAATTAAAAAATGTATCCATTTTAAATGTGGAAATTGATGAATCGCACAGGTAAAAAATTCATTTTTATAGTATGAAAAGGTTAGTAATTGCAATTAAGAATAGGAAATTGGATCAAATATTTATAACGTGTCTTCTTCCTAAGATTAAGAGTGGTGGTGTTTGATCAACACTGCTGGGGAGCTATGATGTAATATACTGTTTGGTTTTTAAATCCCCGAAACAGTGTTTCATGGTAAACAACTGATGATCCCTTAAAAATAAATTATTAGTACTATAGTAAATTCGAAAGCGAGTTGATGCAGTGATTTCAGGTGATTAAATGACTTACTGACTGGATGGTTTTCTAACGAATGATAAAAAAATTTTTTGTATAGTTTTAAAGGTTAAAACTTCAAAGACTATATATATATATATATATATATATATATATATATATATATATATTAAAAAGTTTGACTTATGTCCAGGTAACCTACATTTAAAATTTCAAGTGTTTAGACCCCAACTTGGCGGAGGAGTTTAGTAGAGTTTGCAATGGGCAACTTTTTCAACCTGACCTCCTGACAGCCAAAATTTCGCCCAAAAACTGATCAAGAAGCTTGCTGCATGTCTGAATATCCTTTATGTAAAATTTCAACATCAAAGGCTGTAAATGACCAAGTTCTCTCTGATTCTCTCTCCTCTTATCTGGAGCAAAATTGGCGGAATAGTAAGCTAGAAACCGCAAAGGTCAAATCTTTTGAACCTTGACGACTTGGAAGCCAAATTTTCGGCCAAAGACCAATTAAAAAGCTTGCTCTATGTCTGAATACACTTTATGTAAAATTTCAAATGTTTAGACCAAAAATTGGCTGAGTAATTTTGTAGCGACCGCAGAGGTCAATTTAAAAAAAAAAACTTTGACCCCAATGTTACCCCTTTACATATATTGTTTTGGGTTCAAATCAAGTTAAAAGTTTGATCTATGTCCAAGTAACCTTCAATTAACATTTCAAGTGTTTAGACTCAAAATTGGCGGAGGAATTTGGTAAAGGTTTCAAAGGTCAAATCGTTGAACTTTGATCCCTTTACAGCCAAATTTCTGGCCGAAAATCGATTAATAAGATTTTCTCAAATCTCAGTACCCCTTATGTGCAATCTCGAGTCTGCAGACTGAAAATTGACAGAGTACTTTGGTAGGGAAATGTACACACACAGACACACACACAGACAATTTCACTTTTATAGATATATAGATTAGAGAGAGAATAGATAGTGAGAGATAAAGGGAAAGAGAAAAATGGAGGTGAGAAAGAGATAGATGCGAGGGACGGTAACTTAGTAAGAGATGAGTTACTTGGTGATTATGTTTCAAGTTTCGAATAATTTCATTTATATTTGCTAGACTGAAAGGATTCTATAAAAGAACTACAAATAGCAGATAGTTCAAATAAAATCAGTTGCGTTGCACTATTAAAATAGTTTCCAACAATTATGATGGTCCGCGTCATTTCGGATTCTTTTTTTTGTTTTTCTCTTGAGTATCGTTTTCACAACGTTTCGGTCAATGTAAAATGGAACTACAGCGAAAAATTCTAAAAAAAAAAAATAAATAAAAATAATAAATAAATAAAATAAAATAAATAAATAAATAAAAATAAAAACATACAAAAAAAACAGGCAAGAATAATTAACCCCCCACAGTCCTATGCAGATGCCGTCATCTTAAACTAATACCACCAGGCGTTATGTTAGAACTATCAGTTACCTTCAGTAGAACACAAACGATCGCAAAACGAGTAGGACACGAGCTCGTCCGAGACAGAATTCACAATAATCGGTAGAAGAAATATAAATTACAGACAAAAATCTCAAATCACTTCACACCCATCCTGAAAAGTATATCACGGACTGCTCACAAAACCCGCATCCAAAAATACCTGGATTTATTATATTAGAAAAAAATTCAAGGTAGTCAAGTCTCGCCACTTGAAGAAATTGTAAAATCTTAATTCTAAAGACGTAAGACTCCATAGCTATTCTTCATCAATAAGAGCCATTGGCAACAAATGTAAACGTCAGCTAATTCCCCCTGACGAAGCAGCGCTAAACAAAGATTTCAACGGCCACAAGCATCAAGCGGATTCAATACTTTTATATGATAGCCCAAATAAAGGAAGCAACTTTGAGTAAACCCAAAGTATAAGGAGATGAATTAAGGTGGAAAGTAAGACAAGCACTCGAGAATAAAAGCCTTCAAAACCGAATCTCTCAAAGGAAGAAGTATTGGCCTTCAAGTCACTATGCAATGATGATGATATCACAATACTACCAGCAGACAAACTTAATGTTACAGTGTTAATGGATAGAGCAGAATATTCCAAGAAATTGTTAGATCTAATAGGATCCGGTAGCTACTGTAAAGTAAAAAAAATATCCAACTTTTAAAATAGAAAGGAAGCTGTCACAGATCCTCAGTAAGATCATGTACAACTTGTAAGATAGAAACTGAGTTCAGCATTACAGAAGGCTACCACACCTATACGGCCTTCCTAAGATTCGTAGAGACGGCATTCCATTAAGGCCCATTGTCAGCACCCGAGGTTCAATATGCCATCTATTGAGCCGATTCCTTGTAGATATAATCACCCAAATTATAGGCAAATCTCAATCGTACGTCAAAAATTCTGCAAAAGAAATATGTAGTAACAGCAATACATACCAAGAGGAGAGTTTAAGAGAAACCATCCACCGAAACAATTATCATGACGAGAACAGAACACGAGAACATGACATCAGCTTCAGGAAATCTGAACCTGACACCAAAGGACACGACCCGAAAACTCACCACAGTTTGTATATGATAAGCTTGTAGGAAAAACTTTAAAGAATATGCAATCCATATGAAATCAGGTATTCAGGGGCGAGTCGACTCTCTGAAAACATCTCGTACAAGTCAAGCACCCGACAGAGAAAATCATGACCAAAAACTGTGTGTATGAGATCCCATGTAAATGTGGAAAACTATACAAAAGTCGTCGACTAAAAGTAAATCGTCCATTAAAAATAAGGTTAGAAGAATACAGAAAACCCGTAATCACGTACAGATACCGGAGTTTTACAAAAACAATCCCGAATTCGACCAGATACATCTGAAGAAGGTCGGAGTTCAGAAACGTGATTAAAATGACACCTAAGAGGAGAACAGTAGTCTGAAGAATCCAAATGATATGAATAATCCTCATCTCAAAAATTCAGAAACGTAAGCTTTTGATAATGTTTAACCATTTATTTATTTTTTTACCGTTTATATTTAAATTTATGTTTCGAAATATAAAAAAAAAACTTATGACGTCACGTCACGTCACGTCACGCTAAAGCTATGATTATTTTATTAAAAAAATCCAAATAGGCAAGTTGGTAAAACATACGAATGAAGATCTCAAGGTTTTGGCTTCCATTTTCGTTCCTGGTATCCGCTTGATTTGTTGTGAATTCTCCATTTCTAAAAGTAGTTAAGATTGTTTATATTTCGAAATGAAACACATTTCACATTGAAACATATTACGTTTTAAAAAATCTGACAGACGGACAACATCTCTTTTTACATGATATTTTTTAATACCAGGGAATATTTTAGCATGTATTTTGTTCGATCAAAATATATACGAAAATAAAAAGCATTGGGGAAACAAACGTTGAGTAGCTCAGCTTTAATATAGGAAGCGATTAATTTAACGCAGGCAAATCATTTCTTTATCTAAAACAATTCCTAATACGAATATATGTCTGCAAGATACATTAAACTACAAACCAACCGTATACGAAACAAACGCAGACAAAAATGACCTGCAATAAAAACGAACAACCACTCTACATATTTAGACAGGGTTTAGCCGTAGACACTCACTGAGGTATTGCTATTTAAATTCGTGTCAAATGTATTAACGTGGATCACACCCACCCTCTTCTCATATGTACGATTTATTTTGCTCTCTTTACCGAGGCAAACGAATAATTGTTTTTACACGTCCAACCCTAACCCTAACCCTAACCCTAACAAGTGCGTCTTATACACTGAACAAGGAAGTGGAACTGAGTACGCAACCAACATAAAATATGACACGAGCTGTAACCAGACACACCCGGACCCACGACTTAGTGTCATAGTTACTCTACACATAGTAAAACCATACAGCCTGTCGAAATATATCATCGTTATCAATATCATTATTCGTAGCAATTAGTAGTTATAGCTGTCTTGGCATTTTTCTTTGTTTCAGTTTTGTTAATCGCTTCCGTAAATATGGCGGTAGCAATTGTCAATTTTTAAAAATCATTTCTTCTTTTTTTCTGTCGAATCCTATCTCATAGATTCACTCCTTCTTTTCCTTATGTACGTAAAACTAGGTATGCGTATGCATTTGTATGTACAGCATTCGCTTCTAAACTAATTAACCAATTATTATGAACTTTGAAACACAGTTGCTGAGCGACTGTACTAACATACTGAAAATTAAATGTAATGTGAACAAAATCTCGTTGCACAACTCCCCACTTAAGATGCCATTATAAATATGGCTCCTAATTCATAGTAGCTCTTACGTTTTAGTTACAATGCGCTTTGTTTGTGCTGAATATAAGTAAAAAATAAGTAAATACGTTAAAATAAAAAGTGATAATATTATGAATTCATGCAAAGAAAATATCGCCAAGTAACCTCTTTACTGCTGCAGTGACGTCATACCTTGTCCGAGGCGATATCCATAAAAATAAAACAGTAGGAAAGCAGCCATGGAATCTTCCTAGCTCTTTGTAACTATATTTTATACTAGCGCTATCTATCCGGTGTTTACTTGTAAAAATATTTGCAATCTGTTTTGTTTTTCTATAAGTTTTGTCGTTTTTCAAACGTATAATTATTTTTTTTAGTTCTAATGAAAGGGGATAACTGTGTATAGATAAATGCGGCACCACATCCATATTTTGAAAATAATTCTGACGCAGACAAAGTATTTTTTCAAGGAAACTATTCAAATTACATTTATTGTTCTTAACAGCAAGCTGGGGTACTTTTTCTGTTTTTATTTTGGGCGCAGATTTAGTGTATCCTTTTAGTTTATGTTATATTTTTCTTATCTATTGTTATCCTAAAGTACACACACACACATATGTATGCATATGTATATTATATATATATCTATATATCTATAAAAGTGAACGTGTCTGTGTGTGTATGTGTCTGTTTGTCTGTCTGTCTGTGTGTCTGTGTACATTTTCCTTCGCAATAACTCTGTTAATTTTAAGTCTACAGACTCGAAATTTGATATACAGGATACTGAGGTTGGGAAAATCTTTGGGATCGGTTTCAACCAGAAATTTACCTGTTAATGGGCCAAAGTTCAACGATTTGACCTTTGAGAACTCTACCAAACTCCTCCGACAGTTTGGCGACTAAACACTTGAAATTTTAGATATAGGTTCCTTGGACATGGATCTAACTAAATAACTTGATTTGAGCCCAAAACAATAAATATTAAGGGGTCATAATAGGGGTCAAAGTAAAAGAAATTAACTTTTTTTTTGGTCAGCATACATCTTTAAACACCCGGGCAACGCCAAGCACCCATGCTAGTATATCTATAAAAGTGAACGTGTCTGTGTATCTGTGTGTCTGTGTGTCTGTGTACATTTCCCTTCGCAATAACTCTCTCAATTTTCAGTCTACAGACTCGAAATTTGATATACAGCGTACTGAGATTTGGGAAAATCTTTGCGATCGGTTTTCGGCCAGAAATTTGGCTGTTAACGGGTCAAAGTTCAACGATTTAACCTTTGAGAACTCTACCAAACTCCTCCGACACTTTTGGGTTTAAACACTTGAAATTTTAGATATAGGTTCCTTGAACATGGATCAAACTTAATAACTTTATTTGAACCCAAAACAATAAATGTTAAGGGGTCATAATAGGGGTCTCTACCAAATTACTCAGAAAATTTCTCGTCTAAACATTTGAAATTTGACATAAAGGGTATTCAGTGATAGGGCAAGCATTTTAAACGGTTTGGGTCGAAAATTTTAGTTACCAATATATAAATGTATGTATGTATGTATGTTTGCATGTCCGCCTAAAACTTTCAACAGAGGCGACGGATTTTACCAACATCAGTATCCTTTTAAAGTCCAACCTTTCATACGACAAATATCGAAAATTTGGCTAAAAACATTAATAACTTCGCCTTTAACTGAGCACTTTTCTATAGAGGGGGTCGCTTTTTTCGCCGATATATTTGAAAGTCATCCTCTCCTTTCAATTGTCTAGCCTTAATTTAAACATAAGTCACTTCCGGTTTGGCGGTGGTCGTAACAGCAAAGACGTTAGGTTTTTCCCCGTTCTTTTCCTTCTTCGCGGTACGGATTCGAGCCTGCCTTCCTATTACCATCTTTTTTTTTTGGCTCAACAGACACATCCAAACACCCGGACCAACGCAGGGCTTAAATGCTAGTATATATATATATATATATATATATATATAAAGCTGAATTTGTGTGTGCGTGTGTGCGTGTGTGTCTGTGTCTGTGTGTGTGTCTGGTCACGAATAGGCTCCTATATTGTTGACTATTTTTAAAAAAACTGATTACATATAATGATAGAAGATGTATCGAGACACAAGAATGGATATGTTTGATCTGGCAGAACGGAGGTTCATTAAAATTGTAGGGTCTGCGTTCGCGCCTGATTCACAAAGTATGGAAATAAAAAATTAAAAATTAAAAAAAAAACGTTTACAAGGGGTTTTGATATAGATGTACATAAGAATGCTTTGATAAGTATGTTTTAACTTAAATAGGGATGGTATAATAAAATTGTGGGGTTTGCGTTCGCGCCTTACCTCCATAGAATGAAAATAGGCACAAACTTTAATAAAGACTTTTCATATCTATCTGTGTAAGTATACTTTGATAATTATGTTTCAGTTTAAGAAATATGGTATAATAAAATTATGAGGTATTCGTTCATACTTGACCTCCACAGAATGGAAATATGTCACAAAGTTTAACAAGGTTTTTTAATATAGATCCACAGAATATTGTGATAAGTGTTTCAGTGTGAACAGGTATGGTATAATAAGTTATGGGATTTATCTATTTTATTTTTACTTTCATCATATTTTGCTTTGGTTTTGATACCCCCAAATTCGAAGCTATCTCTTTACAACCCTTCCTTTTCATAACCTATCATACTTTCATAAATCAGAGTCCATTTTCTGTAAGCTGTTTTTGAACCCAGTCAACGACGGCTACTTTTGCTAGTATATATATATATATATATATATATATATATATATATATATATATATATATATATATATATAGTACATGAGCCATTTAGACTTCGACAGTCTAACAGTCTAATGTATTAAAATTCTGATATGCTTTTTTTTTCGTGTGTTTTGTAAATGCATTTTTTTTGATGGCTGAAGAAATTGCGAATGAAATAGAGGGGAGTAACCACCCAGAAGAGCGGAATCGAGTTAATAATAATAATAATAATAATAATAATAATAATAATAATAATAAGCAACTATGGGACTTGTCCAGTGACTACCATACGACGGAAAAAAGAATTGCGGACGAAGCAAGACTGATACTCAAGAGAGGCTGGCTCTCTAAACTATAACTAACAGAAATACAGCGAAAAATAAATGACAAAATTGAACAAGAAGCATCCCTCAATGGAACTGCACAAGTAAAAACACCGAAGCCTACGAAGATCGAACTCTACAGACGTGGGAACGGAGGACAAAAAGCAGATCCAACAGAGGATGAAGCTGACGAAATAAAATAAAATAATACAGTTCATGAACGAGAAAAAAAAACCTCCCATCGTTAAGGAACCAAGGGCAGAAGAAATTAAAAACAAAACTGAGAAGATTTACTCCAGCCACACATCACAACAGTTACAATCACAGACTTAAATAACTTCATTTACGCAGGCGCCAAAATGGTAAGTATGAATTTCAAATCAGAAAAAAAAAAACAACCGGGGAAAAGTGGACCGACAAAACCTGGATGAGAAATGAGACTAGAAACACAAATCAATAAACATGAAAAAAAACCAAAACGATAAACAGGAAGAAAGCGTTGTGGAGAAGATGAAAAATTGGAAATGTGACTGGCATGGAGAGGCTAAACAAGAAACATGAAGAACTGGAGCAAAAATAAAAGCAAAAGAAACGAGATTGAGACGATATAGATATAAATCTGAACAATGTAAACACAACAGGACATTTGAAACTAATGAAAGTCAATTCTACCAAAATGTGAACGGAGGAAAAACAAAAAGAGAACAACCTAACCCATAGAAACAAAACTCTACTGCAGTAAAATATAGAAAGAATGGCGGGATCACAATAGAAATGCCGAATGGTAGAAATACATGAAAGAAGAGTTACAACAAATCGAAGAAAGAACCGTGAATGAAATCAAAAAAGAAACCCTAAAGAAAACCATAGGAAAAATAGCAAACTGGTTAGCACCAGGGCACGACGGGATACATGTATACTGGTTCAAAAAATTCCTATTACACAAAAAGCTAGCCCAAAATCTGAGAAGATGTATACAGGAAGCAAGCGAGTCAGATTGTGTGACAAAAGGTAGAACTACACTACTACAGAAGGATACAGAGAAATGAATCGTCACCAGCAACTATAGTGGGTAACGCGATAGCGTGGTTACCCACTGTGTGGAAAATACTGATAGCATAACTGAAGGAACAAATCTACCACTCCCTGAATAATCGTGGACTCTTCCCCGAGGGACAGAAAGGATACCAAAAAGGAAAAAGAGGCACACATAATCTGCTATATATAAATCAAAAGATCCTCAAAGAGGTAAAAAGAATTTAGCCATGGCATGGATCGACTACAAAAAGGAAAAACGTAGGACAGAAACCCCACGCATGGATAATAGAATGCTTAAAAAATTATAAAATACCAAGTAGGATCATCAACGTGATAGAAAATGCAATGAAAACATGGAGACTGGAATTGACAGCTTATGGACAACACATGACAGAAATTAACATACAAAGAGACACCTTCCAAGGAGATTCACTATCACCATTACTGTTCATCATAGCCATGATGCCCCCGAACAGTATCCTGAGAAAGTACCAAGCTAGATAAAGTTTTATAATACAGAAGAAAAAAGAACCATCTAATATACATGGTCGATCTGAAATTTTTGGCAAGGACCGAAAAGGAACTAGAGACACTAATTAAGATTACCAGGATCTTCAGCCAGGATATCCAAATGGAGTTTGGAATGGAAAAGTGCGCACTACTAGTGATAAGAAAAGGAAAACTGGAGACGACAGAAGGCATGTAACTACCCAACCAAACGGAGATAAGGGCCCTAGGGGAAGAAGACGTCTATAAATACTTGGGAGTTCTAGAAGCAGATACCATCAAAGCAATAGAAATGAAAGAGACAATTGGAAAGGAATATCTCAAGAGAACAAGAAAACTCCTGCAAACAAAATTATATAGCAAAAACCTGTAAATACATGGTCAGTATCATTAGTAAGATACGCTGGACCATTCGTTGGGTGGACAAAAGGAAAACCGAGAAAGCCCGATCAGAATACTAGGAAACTCATGACCATGCACAATGCACTACACCCAAAAGAAAAGTGTTGACAGACTACGTGAAAAGGAAAGCCAACGGGAGAGGACTGGTCTGTATAGAAGACTGTGTGAATGACAGATAAAAAACTCGAAACAATGCATAATGCAAAATACTAAAAAAATAATTATGGCAGCAAGAGACATGGCAAAAATCAATAAAACAGAAAACAGAAAGACAAAGGATAAAACGAGAAAAGAAAAATGGAAAGAGAAACAGTTACACAGAAGATTCATAAGAATGACAAAATATGAGAATAACGGAAACAGATGGACATAGATGCGAAAAGGACACTGAATCCCTAATAACTGCAGCACAAGATAACTCGATAAGAATCAACATTATAAAATCAAAGGACAACAAAACACAAGAAAACAGCAAATGCAGGCCCTGTGGACAAAGAGAGAAAACGATAAACCATATAGTAAGTGAATGCAGCAAATTAGCCCAAAAGGAATACAAGAACAGTCACGATCAAGTGGGAAGGGCAGTACACTTGGAATTGTGCAAACAACTGCATTTCGAATGCACAGATAAACAGTACAAACATAAGCTGGCAACAGTAATTGAAAACGAGAATCACAAAATCCTATGAGAAATGGATATACAAACTGCTAAGCCCATCCAAGCAAGAAGACTGGATGTCGTAATAATTAACAAGAAAAAAATCCTATCAAATCGTAGACTTTGCTGTTCCAGCCGATCACAGAGTGAATATCAAAGAAAAGGAGAAACGGAGCAAATAAACAGAGCTAGCCAGAGAGCTGAAAGGGGCACGGAAGATGAAGAAAATCAAAATTATACCTATAATAGTAGAAGCGTTAGGAACAATTTTGGAAAACTTTGAAAAAAGATAGGGAGAAATTGGAATCAGATGAATGGCTGTAAAGCTACAACGATTAACGATAATGAAAACAGCTGAAATATTAAGGAAACCCCTTGAATGCGAAGATTAATACACGTGAACCACATGCGTGAGCCAGACAAACTACTGCAGAGGCAAAATATGTAGAAGCGTTACAGGGAACCGAGAGCACTGAAGCTGCATATCTACAAATTTTACATCCCCTCACCCATGCCCTCCTATTTAGCCATCACCGCCCCCCCAAAAAAAAGTGTGATACTAAACAGCCGAGGAGGGCCAAGGAGGATGGAAAGACCGAAGAGAGAGCGCTGACCTGATCTCCGCTGGACAAGCGCGAAGAGAACTGGGACCTTGAGGAGGCTTATTGCAACTCAAATTTCAGTGGAGAACAATAGCTACTGCCAGCGAGAAATCAATGGCGAGAGATTGTTGCGATAACGCAAATTTATTTGCAAATGTTATCGAAGGACGTTGAGAGTGCTGGACATCTAAGTAGACTTGTTGTCACTCAGCTTCCAGTGAACACCACAGGTTTTCAACGGGAGATCTTTAATGACCTGTGTGAAAGCTCCTTGTAAGCCAATAATAAGAAAAGTGCGCACTACTAGTGATAAGAAAAGGAAAACTGGAGACGACAAAAGGCATGTAATTACTCAACCAAAGGGAGATACGGGAATGAAGGGAACAAGTGACTATAAATACCTGGAAGTTCTGGAAGCAGGCGCTATCAAAACAACAGAAATGAAAGAGACAATTGGAAAGGAATACCTCAAGAGAACAAGAAAACTCCTGCAAACGAAATTATATAACAAAAACTTAATAAAAAGTGTAAATACATGGTCAGTATCATTAGTAAGATACTCTGGGCCGTTCGTTATGTGAACAAAAGAAGAACTGAGAAGGCTCGATCCAAAGACAAGGAAACTCATGACCATGCACAACGCACTACACTCGAAGGACGATGCCTACCGACTACGTGAAAAGATGGCGAGAGGGGACTGGTCTGTATAAAAGACAGTGTGAATGACACACGCACACACACACACACACACACACACACACACACACACACACACACACACACACACACACAGAGAAAAGAACTAGAAAAATAGATAATGCAAAAACTGAAAGAATAATCATGGCAGCGAGAGACACTGAAAAAAAATCAATAAAACAGAAAACAGAGAGACAAAGGATAAAACAGGAAAAGAAAAATGATAGGAGAAACAACTACATGGAAGATTCACAAGAATGACAAAAGATAAGATTAACGAAAACACTTGGACATGGATGCGAAAAGGACACGTAAACTGAGAAAGTGAATCCCTAATAACTGCAGCACAAGATAGCTCGATAAGAACCTACCACATGAAAGCAAAGACCGGCAAAACACAAGAAAACAGCAAATGCAGACTCAGTGGACAAAGGGACGAAACGATAAACCATATAATAAGTGAATGCAGCAAACTGGCAAAAAAAGGAATACAAGAACAGGTACAATCAAGGGGAAAAGGCAGTACACCGGGAATTGTGCAAACAATTACATCTCGAACGCACAGACAAGTGGTACAAGTATGTCAGTAACAGTAATTGAAAACGAGAACCACAAAATCCTATGGATATACAAACAGATAAACCCATCCAAGCAAGAAGACCAGATATCGTAATAATTAACAAGAAAGAAAAGTTCTGCCGAATCGTAGACTTTGCTGTCCCAGCTGACCACAGGGTGAGTATAAAAGAAAAAGAGAAACGGAGCAAATACACAGAGCTAGCCAGAGAACTGAAAGG
>NC_136495.1:50329688-50399688 GCF_053919585.1 Euprymna scolopes | reverse complement strand
AAGATTGCTTTCGTACAACTGTATTTGTGACTGTTCCCCATGCATTTTCAGTGAGGTTAAAGATCTGAGCCTTTTCTAAGACAGTTATGCGTTGTCACTCTATTGGTTATTAAAATGGGGTGCTCAACCCTAGAGTCGTCATATGGAGCTCTGTTATACACGACGATGGAGCAGCGCAGAATATGCATATGTATTTCTAGTTTATTTTCTCTCGCAGGACTTAAAACAATTTATGACGATGCAAAAAAGGAGTCAATATGTCTGAATTTAGACATTGTACTCTCGATTATTTTGCACGGGAGTTGTTTCACGATCGTAACTGTATATTCCTTAACCCTGTTTACAAGTAGTCTTCTAATATTTATTTGGACTGGCTGCAAGTTGCTATGAACTGAACCACCCCGAAAAACAAACTCCGTTTTCGAATGATTTATGATAAACCCCTTTTAAGCTTTTTCAGTGTAAAAATCGTCAAACGACTAATAATTGAATCTGCTGGAAACAGGGTCATAAATATTCTAGTTTGTAGGAGAATTTAAAGCCGTGCATCGATTTGATGTAGGGAATATCACGTCGGAAACAATCCCCAAATTTTTATAATGTAAAAGCAGGTGCAGTTTATTTTGTTTAATAAATGCTAGACGCTTGAATTCCACAAATAGTTTTCAGCAAAGGTCTTCAAGCAATTTTAAATGATTTGTCATCAGAATTTACAAGCTTTTATAGTAGAAACTGCCACACGGCTAAAGGTTTTGAACTGTTTAAAACAAAACTCTAGATAATCTAGTAAGGGCTTGCTGAAGAACTTAAAGCATTGCACCAAACTGAAGTCGAAAAACCCCAGAAAATTAATTCTCAATTTTAAATGACATGACTTAACCCTTTAAGTTTTTACAGCGTAAAAAGTATCATCCAATTAATATTTATTGGAAATAAGGTCGTAAATATCATAGTTTTCTCTAGAACCTTAAACAATGCAGCAAATTAAAGTAGTCTAGATCACCCCGAAAGCAACCCCTAATTTACTATTTATTTTAAAAGCGTTCACGGTTTATGTTGTTAAACAAATTCAGGACGCTTAGATCACATAAACAGTTTTTAATAAATGTCTTCAAGAAGTTGTAAACGAGTCCTGACTCAAATCCTCAAGCTTATATGCAGCGTAAAAACTGCCAGCTCATAGTTGGATATCTTTGAAACAAGGTCATAAATATCCTCACAAGAGTTTTTTTTTCATCAAATGGCTGTGTGGCGTTGTTACGTATTGGTATGAGTTATGAACCGATAACCTCGTTTGGGATTACCAAAATTAAAATCAGCACTTATTTTCTTCAGTTGGCGAATTTGCCTAGCATATATACAAGTATATTCTTCTTCTCCCGATTTGATAAAAAATGAAGACTTGAAAAAAAAAAAGAAAAAAAAAAAAGAAAAAGAGAAAAAGAAAAAGAGAAAAAAAGAAATGATTTTACTTTGCTTATTTGTATTGCTGATCTATGTCGAGATTATCTCATTTGTTAATATACGACACCTGATGAGGTAAATTATCAACAGTTTTCTCATTTGGACGACCATTCAATACTTTGTTTTTCATTAACAATGCCACATTGATTTATTCCCCCCCCATGAAGTTCCCGCTGATAGAAAGCACACTGTCATTTTGCTGCAACAGTTTTACGCTAATTGCACACTCAATGCATCTCCCATTCGTGCGGAGCTGAAATAAAACATTTCCTGTTTCGAAAAAAGAGGATTATTTTAACCACTTGCGAAACTTCTCTCGCTACATATATTAATAATAGAAAGTGTCTCTTCCAAAATTGATGATGACAAAATACACCTTATAAACACTATACCAGGTATTGACAACGGCTGATAAAGCATTATTTAAAAAAAAATGATTGAATAATTAAAAGAAATCAAGCCAACCATGAGTTATCTCCCCCTATTTGGATAATGCAAAGAAGCATGAGTCACATCCCTCTGCCAGCACTTCTCCTTAAAAAAGTCGATTTTGTTGGGTTTTGAAGAAAAAGTTGTTTACTTTTCCATATTGGTGTAAAACGCATTTTGCCATTTCTTTTTGAGGGGTGCACATTTTTCAGTAGCACCACTACTTGTTTAATGTAAATAAACAGTAATCCTAAGTTTATGTGGATTTTAAGCAAATCTAAAGGATAACATCTTAGATATTTTAATATAACTGTAACATTATTTTGGAATTTTTAAGGGACACAGCAGAATTTTACAAAAAAAAAAAAAAAAAAAATGAAGAAGTTATTTTTTTATTAAAGGGAACACAGCAGAATTTTATCAAAAAAAAAAATTGGAGAAGTTATTTTTCTGTATTCGTTGTTCAACCTTCGAGTGGTGGCAAAATTTTGTGAAAATCTAATAAAACAATTTGGAGAAAATCAGAATGACGAAATGAGAGATTATCAGAATCTCGCAATAAAAGAATAACAATATGGCGGATAAACGAGTAATAACCCAAAGCATGAAAACTTTCGTATTGACATCTGAACCTGAAAATAATACTGTTATTTCCGGTTTATCTTACGTTGTATTAATGAATATAAACTGACTTGATTCTCAAAAAATAAAAATAATACAGAAGACTGTTCATTTTTTGAACGGAAAATACTCCAGAAAAAATGATTATCTGTAATAAATAGATAAATTCATGAACACAATGTTGCATCGTTAATGGGTAGGGGAGTAGAAAGTTGACCTTAATTTTTTCTTTTGCCGACTCTCGTTTCCGTCTTTTGTCCTTTAGTTCTCACATTTTGTGAGATTTTCTGGGGTGGAAGTTATCGATAAAACATTTTTTGTTGGCTAGTTTTTGACCTTAAAGTGGCATCTTTTAGATCCTTATGTCAAGTGGTTTCATGCATTGTCTGGAGCGATTTCCATAAAAAACTATTTTGAAAATAATGGGCAAATTATCCTGCTCATTGATTCCTAATATATGCCATGGATATATAAAAAAAATGCATGCTAAAATAAATTGCTCATTTTCTTTCGTTAAAAATGTTAAAATCCAGTTGGAATGTCGGAGACAAAGAGGTTCGAAATCTTAAACTGCGTCAAGTGTAAAACCACAGCGTAATATAAAACGACAAAAAACACAAATTCGTGTTAGACCTTTTCGATCATATAACGTCTCCAAACAAAAACTCAACCGTTATTTTGATCTCCCAGAACAACTCTCACCGTGCGACAGTTTCGACTGATTGTCTACACGGAAGGGGTCGACGAGGGTTTAAACTTCGCGAATCCAGCGATACAAGTACGATTCACGCCACGTTGTGATTTTTGTTATTGATCCGCGAGCCACAGCCCTCTCTTCGGTGCCGAGATAGGCACCTCTCTCCTGATAGATGGTTCCTGAAAAATAACTAAAGTTGACTGTCTGGTCAGGTAGCAATGCAAACATTCGCAGAAGCTACAAGTAAAATCTCCAGTCGTTGGTTTTCTTTTTTTAAATAACAAATTATATTAACAGGAACTTATAAATACGAAGTTCTAATAATATACGACTGTACAACAATCAAATAAAATCAGATAAAAGTATAGATATTTCAAATTAATCACTTCAGAGTCCACAATTCAACCGTACCGTCTCGCCTGCGTCCGATAGTGCTTTTACCTAGGTAACAGCTATGCAATCCATAATTCTGGATTCAATTTTCATATATGATAACGTCGACACAATTACGTGAATTTGATTTTTTATTTTCCCTCTTTTTTCATGAAAAGTCAACAGCGATGGATGCGGGGTTGGAATGGGGAAGTCTGGTGACAGTAATCTTGTCAGTAATACGGTTCAAATACGCGGCGAAAATGTTTTGCAGCTTATAAGCTAGAGATACTAACAGCAGAAACTCGATTTAAACGCGGCGTTTTGGGCGCTGACTTTTATTGCACTAAACTGGCCCGCCCTCCTTACTTAATACTTGACTTTTCCCTTCTTTTTCTTATCTATATAAAACCTGCTCTTGCATAAGCTTATATATCGGTAGCTGGGTGGGGGGAGTGAATCCTAACCAGCCAATGAGGGGTCGCCACGACTCAGTTCTCTCTATTCTGATTGGCTGCGTTCATACTAGCATATTGAAGTAAATTTCCAACGAATTTGTTCCCACATCAGCTATCCTTGGAGATTGACCCTCGTGTCAGGTACTGTTTCCCAAGTTTAGCTAAAACAAACTTTAATACTATTCTGCCTAAATCAATGGTTTCCTTCACAAAACAATATTATTATTATTAAATATTATTATCACTCCCAAATCCGCCAACTGAAGCCATTTTTCTTTAATTTGGGTTGCATCAACGCCGAAACAAATGGAATCAGCAAGGCAATCGAGAATTATCCGGAATTTTTCACATAATAAAAGCTCTAACTTAATCGTTATTAATGTAACATTCGACCACCACAGGTGGTTGGGTCACAGTGACGCAAATATCTAGAAATATAAACAAGATGTTTGAATGGCGACTTTAAACCGTTTTTCGCGCTCTTATAAACGTCGCTTATGATATTAACTCTGGTTTCTGTAAGGCATTTGTGTATTGTTAAAAGAGTTTAACACACTGTACTACTCCGAAACAGACCATATATCATAAAACGTAGTTTGCTACAGCTTATAATAACAAAAATCTATGGACAATTTCAGCCAGATCGAACCAGCAGTTTCTGAGAAAATCTGGAACGGACAGACAGACAGGTATATAGACTAAAAGAAATATATAAAAAATCAATTAAAATAACTCAGATATTAACAGTATGTTTTTATTTTCCAATGATATTTCGAGATAAAGGTCATTTTCAAATGGAATAGAGAAGTGAATTATTTAAGAGAAATATAATCTCTCTCTCTCAACTATATTTTTATATACTATATATATATATATATATATATATATATATATATATATATATATATATGTGTGTGTGTGTGTGTGTGTGTGTGTGGTATCCATCAGTCGAAACGACTATGGATCAGCGCCGTATTAAGATGTTGCCTGTTTGCATCCTTTTGTGTGACTGTAGAGACCAATTCTTGATTTGCATAGTCTGCCACAGCCTTGACATACGAAGGTTGTTATGCAATTTGCCGCTTCGCCCGGCTGTTCCGCCTGTACACTCGCTCTTCTTGCAGCATTTTCAACATGGAGGGTCCTCTCGCTGATGATAATCCCCTGGCGTATCATTTTCCTCCAGGCAGTTCTGTCAGCTGCAGAGGCTTCCCATGTATTCCTGTCCACCGAGAGAGCCTTCATGTCACGCTTGCAGACATCCCTGTAGCGAAGATGGGGTCGCCCCCTCTTTCTTGAGCCTGAGGCAAGCTCGCCATAGAGAAGGTTTTTAGGGATGCGCCCATCATCCATCCTGCGCACATGGCCCAGCCAGCGAAGACGTCGCTCACGCAGTAGGGAGTAAATGGATGGAATGCCCGCTCTCTGCAGAACATCAGTATTACTCACTCTGTCCTGCCATGTGATACCAAGTATCCTACGTATACACCTCATATGGAAGACCTGGAGTTTCCTCTCTTGTGTTGAGTATGTAGTCCAGGATTCACACCCATATATATATATATATATATATATATATATATATATATATATATATATATATATATATATATATATATATATATATATACAACTTGTGGAAAATGCATGCTCTCAGTTCAGGCGGTGATTAAGGTTTAAGTCAGCTACATTGAATGGATATCAGCTCTATTACATAATCAAGTAACTTGAATCGAATTTTTCAATAAAAGTTTTAAAATAAAGCTGTAGTGTTGTTTTCTTTAGGGCGACAACTTTATCGTCCCACCCTGTACATAGTAAACTAGAATAATATCAAGGGCAGGTAAAACCAATACCCACAACAGAACAGTTCTGCAAAACATTTATGTCCCTTAAGGAAGTTTGAAATAAAGATATAATAATAAACCTTATGTCTAAAATTGTTATTCCAATTTAGATCAAGATCCAAACTCATGGAGTTTTAGGAAAAAAATTGAAATTCAGTAAATCTTGCTTAATTCTTGTTTAATTAGATGATTGATAAAATTCTAACGCAACTATTTGAATTTTTAAATGGTTGGTTGTGTCCGTAGTATGACCCTTTTGAAATAATATAAATGAATTAAAATTCGAGGAATATATATATATATATATATATATATATATATATATATATATATATATATATATATATAATATAAAGCTGAATGTCTGTGTGTGTGTGTGTGTGCGCGCGCGTGTGTCTGGTTACGAATAGGCTCCTATATGGTTGACTATTTAAAAAAACAGATCACATATAATAAAAGAAGATGTATCGACACACAAGAATGGGTATGTTTGATCTGGCAGAACGGTGATTCATTAAAATTGTGGGGTCTGCGTTCGCGCCTGGTCCACAAAGTATAGAAATAAAAAATTTAAAAATAAAAAAAAACATTTACAAGTGTTTTTGATAAAGATGTACATAAGAATACTTTGATAAGTATGCTTTAGTATGCTTTAACTTAAATAGGGATGGTATAATAAAATTGTGGGATCTGCGTTCGCGCCTGGTCTCCATAGAATGGAAATAGGCACACACTTTAATAAAGACTTTTCATACCTATCTACGTAAGTATACTTTGATAATTATGTTTCAGTTTGAAGAAATATTGTATAATAAAATTATGGGGTGTTTGTTCGCGCCTGACCTCTATAGAATGGAAATATGTCACAAAGTTTAACAAGGTTTTTTAATATAGATCCACAGAATATTGTGATAAGTGTTTCAGTGTGAACAGGTATGGTATAATAAATTATGGGGTTTATCTATTTGATTTTTACTTTCCTCATATTTTTCTTTGGTTTTGATACCCCCAAATTCGAAGCTATTTCTTTACAACCCTTCCTTTTCATAACCTATCATACTTTCATGACTCAGAGTCCATTTTCTGTAGGCTGTTTTCGAGCCCAGTCAACGACGGGTACTTTTGCTAGTATATATATATATATATATATATATATATATAATTATATATATATATATATAATTATATATATATATATATGCACTAGCAGGGGTACTCGATGTTGCCCGGGATTATGATGACCCAAATCTCAGTAGTCTGTAGACTAAATATTGACAGAGTTATTGCGTAGGCAAATGTACACAGACACAGACACAGACACAGACACAGACACAGACACGTTCACACACACACACACACACACACACACACACATATATATATATATATATATATATATATATATATATTATTTCATACTTTTCTTGTCATCGAAATCGGTGAAATCATCAATTCGTCAATGAAATCGATGGATTTCTTGCTCTAGTTGGGGACCCACCGCGGTGCACCGGAAGGAAGCTCAAATGCCTCAGCACCATAACGTAGTCCATAATACATTGTAGTCTATATTACGCTGTAGAATCCTAATTTTGATTTTATATAATTATTTTTATATATAACGGCTTGAATTGAGGTTTAAAATATAAAATTATGTATCATTGTACTCTAAATAGAAACATTCATTTCGAACCTGCCTTTGTCATATCAAAGAACCTACTGTTGATTTTATAGGTCGGCCCCTTCTGCCAATGCGGATAGATACTTCTCAAACGCTCTTTTGGTTTTAGGTTATAGAAATGTGTTAACTTTCGTCAAAATAGGATTGTTATTTTTAATGGGATTTGCGATACTTATCGGAGGTATTCAGATACAAAAGCTATCTAAAACACTACCACTAACATAAAGTAAATTTGTGTAAAATTTCATAAAAATAGACGCAAGCATTTTGAAATCAATAGGAAACCAACTCTTACCACTCACATTGACAATATATATATATATATATATATATATATATATATATATATATATATATATATATATGAACGTGTCTGTGTGTCTGTGTGTGTGTGTCTGTGTACATTTGCCTACGCAATAACTCTGTCAATATTTAGTCTACAGACTACTGAGATTTGGGGAAATCGATGAAATCGGGGTTCGGCCAGAAATTTCACTGTTAAGAGGTCAAATTTAAACGATTTGACATTTCAGAACTCTACCAAACTCCTCTGACAATTTTGGGTCTAAACACTTGACATGTTAGATATTGGTTCCTTGGATTTAACTTAATAATTTGGTTTGAGCCCAAAACAATAAATATTAAGGAGTCATAATAAGGGTCAAAGTTAAAAAAAATTACCGTTTTTTTTTTTTTTTTGCTCAGCATACACCTCCAAACACCTGGGCAACGCCGGGCACCCATTGCTAGTATATCTATAAAAATGAACCTGTCTGTGTCTCTGGGTGTCTGTCTGTCTGTCTGTCTGTGTACATTTCCATACGCAATAACTCTGTCAATTTTAAGTCTACAGACTCGAAATTTGATATACAGGGGTTTGGGAAAATCTATGTGATCGGTTTTTGGCGGAAATCTGACTGTTAAGGAGTCAACGTTCAACGATTTGACCTTTGAGAACTCTACCAAACTCTTATGACAATTTGGGGTCTAACCACTTGAAATTTTAGATGTAGGTTCCTTGTACATGGGTCTAACTTAATAACTGTATTTGAGCCCAAAACAATAAATGTTAAGGAGTCATAATAGGGGTCAAAGTTAAAAAATTGACCCCCTTTTTTTTGCTCAGTATACACCTCCAAACACCCGGGCAACGCCGGGCTAAAATGCTAGTATACATATATATATATATAAAGGATTGACATATATTATAAGGAAATAAAGTATATTTCCACAGAAATATATATATATATATATATATATATATATACATATATATGTATGTATATATATATGTATACATATGTATATATATACGCACATACGCACACACACACACACACACACACACGCACACACACATGTATATATAGTTATCCAAGCATATCTCGTTAAATAGGATAGAGTTTTTCTCTTTTCTTGTCTTGTCTGATATATTTTCGACTAGACGAGCAATTCTTTTGGTCTCGAATGGTAAATTATGTATTGTGGAACCGAGTGAACTTGAGTCGGCCATTTTTTTCTCGAACGCTTTCGATCATGTGATCGTCATCAGGTGTTGTGAAGTTATCTGGTAGATGAAAAAGAATAAAGAAAGGTGTTGTTAAGTCTAATATGTATATCTTGTTCATATATGTTGGTTCTATTTCTTTAATGTTAAATATCTTTAATATGTTAGTACCTCTATAAGATGCTGTTTTGTTAATATTGGGTTGTATTTTTTTGTATTGCTTCGAGTAATTTAATTTACGTGTGCAATTTTTTGTATTAGGTGCCTTCAATAAATTTCCAGATTTTTTGTACAGGCATTTGAATTTGTCGTAGACTCTTGAAAATTCAGCATGTTATTGCTCGAAATCTTATTAGATGACTGACTGATTTTTATGATTTCACATTCAAATGAACAGCTACAGCAGGAATTGGAGGTAGTATGGCGTTTAAAAACACTGTTATCTGATAAGTAGTGACCGCCAATCAATCGAAAACTGCTTTTTCTAAAGATTATTACCATCTATTAAAATCCGTTATTTCTAAATAACTTTTGGTTTTAACAGAAAGATAAAGCCCTGAAGTTTATTATGTTAAAAGCAGAATAATATAATCCTTTTCAATAATTTTTAATAGAATTTTAAGTTTTAAATTAAAAAAACGCGTTTGACCTAGTTTTCGCCGAATGTCAACAAAACATAAATATTTTTTTATAAAGGTTTCAAATCAGTTAAACTAATTCTTTTATGATTTACTGTGATTGTTTATAAGAATATGCACACATATTTGAATATAATTACCTCATATTTAAATAAATTCAAATCATTCAATTATTTAGCACGATCTCGTACATTTTAGGAACCATGTGCTTACCGCTGCCATCTTGGATTTTTAGTATGGGAACCCAGTCTCGTCTAAATATTTATTTAAACATTTTCATGAATTTTAATCTAACTAGACAGGCAAATACATTTTTTTTAAGTAATCGAAATAAATTTTAATTACAAACACCCCATTTATGGTGAAATATGTTATTTTTAGCTTTATAATTTTTTCCTGTATAATAATTGATCATAAATCAAGTTGACAAAGACTTTCATTAGAACTTGGTGGCCCTTAAAAGGACCGTTTTTGGTAACAATCTGAGGGGATGTAACTTATTGGAATGTCACAACTATCATCTACGGAAATCCGTGTTTTCATAGTTATATATATATATATTTTTTATTATATTTTCACCCCAAACAAGGCACATTGCGACTTTGGTGTAGGGGGCTACTGCCAGGGGCAACAACTACTGGGGTACTATGTAGGGATTTGGGCAGCAAGATGTCGGTTCACGTTACACTTGAACTTCTGCACGTCAGTACTGTTGGGGAAGCAGGGACCTGGAATGGAATTCCAGAGTCTAGCGGTTCCGGGGAAGAAACTATTGGAGTAAAAAGATCTTTTACATCTAGGGATCTCTACAGTGTGGGGGTGGGATTTAGCAGCCTGTCGGGTTTGTCGAGGGTGCTCACGTCGTGGGGGCACAAGTGATTGCAGTTCGTCAGAACATTCACCACTAAAATACTTGTAGAAAAGGCAGAGGGATGCAACATTTCGTCGATGGGACAGAGGCTGAAGCTTAGATGCCAGTTTAGGGCCTATCAGGTTTGCGACTCTCTTTTGAACCTTGTCAAGGAGCGAGAGACTAGTAGCAGATGCACCAGCCCAGATGTGGCAGCAATACTCCATACATGGGCGAATGGTGGCCTTATAGAGGTACAGGATACTTTCGGGTGTTAGTAGTTTTCTAGCACGGTAGAGAGAGCCCACCTTTCTTGCAGCGGCCCTGGCAATGCCTTCAATGTAATTGTTCCAACTCATGTTTCATGTGAACGTTAGGCCAAGGAGTTTGAAAGATGGACTCTCAGATAAAGAGCCGTTGGCCATTGCTATGGGTGGTAGAGAGGGTTTCTTGTAATTATTGAATGAAACTAGTTTAGTCTTGGCAGCATTGAACGCGACCAACCACTTTTGTCCCTATTCCACTACAGATTAGAGGTCTTCCTCTAGTGTTTCTGCCATTTCTTTAGAAATGTGTTCATTCGTCTTCCTGTCGTGCCTGCCATAGAGTGTAGTGTCATCAGCATATATACCCATCTCAGAGGCAATTTTGTCGGGGAGGTCATTTATGAATATCAGGAACAATAGAGGTCCAAGGATAGAACCCCGGGGCACCCCCGCATTTATATCATATTGTTTAGATGTACGACCGTCGAGGACAAACTGGATTTTTCTCTTATCTAAGAAGGATTTAATTATGTTAAGTATTCTACCAGTGATACCGTATGATCTGATTTTCCTGTGGAGACCCTCATGCCATACCCTGTCAAAAGTCTTAGATATATCTAGAGCTACCGCTCTGCCCCCCTCGCTTTGTCCAGTGAATGGTATATACGTTCAGAGATCACAGTTAGGATGTCTGCTGTGGAACGGGTTTGTCTAAATCCATATTGTTTGTCAGTCAGAAGTTTAGCATCTGTAAGATGATGGACTAGAGCATGGTTAATTATGGTCTCAAATATTTTGGCAAAAAGTGGGAGGAGGCTAATTGGGCGATAATTTGATGGGTCAGTCCTTTCGCCAGAATTCTTGAATACTGGTACCACAGAAGCAGTTTTCCAACAGCCTCGAAAGCAAGCTTCATTAAGGCATTTGTTGTAGAGTTTGGAGAGAACTGGAGATACTTCGGCTGAGCACTTTTTTAATAGCACAGCTTGGATAAGATCGGGTCCACATGCTTTTGAAGTGTCAAGGTTTTTTATGATAGCATGCACCTGAACAGGGGTGGTTTTCAGATCGTCTAGCGTAGCGTCTATCCGCATAGGAAAGTCAGGTAGGGGCTGGTTGGAAGGGTCCAGTGTGGAGTTGGAGGCAAACCGACTGGCAAGCATGTTAGCCTTGTCAGTTGCTGAGGAGGCAACCTCGTGATTGTTGGTTAGTGGGGGAATTGTTGATTGCCCATTATTTACTACACTGTTGTAGATTTTCCAGAAGTCTCGAGTTCCTAGTTTTTGTGCTTCGATGCGCTTTTTAGTGGTTTCCGTAAATTCTCTCTTAGCTGTCGCTATTTCTTTCTTAACGTTATTTCTAGCTTCTATATACTTTAGTCTGTTTGAACTGGACTTATGTAGGTTAAACCTTCGGTATGCATGCTGCTTTTGAGCAATGGCATTTGCACAAGTCGACGTAAACCATTGGGGAGAGTGAGGCTTACTATAAAATTTCCGCATGGGAACATGCGCTTCGATTGCAGTTTTGAACCAGTCAGTGGTCTCGTTTGCACATTGTTCAGCAGGGAGAGAGAAAATATTTCTCCATGGGGCATCTCTAATTAGTTCCCTGATGGCTTCCCAGTCAGCCTTTTTATAATATCTCGTTGTTTTGAGCACTGGCTCTTCAGTTTTGGCTCTAGAATTTAGGGCGATTTCAACCATTATCACTGCATGATCAGCGTTTCCGAGTGGGCTGTGGGCCTTCGTTATGCAGTCATCGGGAACTGTGATCAGAAACAAATCTAGAAGTGATGCGTGTTGTTCTTGCTGGTCAGGGAAACGGGTTGGAAACGTAACAATTTGTGATAGGGAGTGAGATATAGTGAAGCTATGAGTTGTGCTGCCCGCTGCATCTGTGTAAGTAGAGAATCCAAGCCAGTTTTTGTGGTGGACATTAAAGTCACCAAATACATGTATTTGTACGCTAGTGTCGAGGGACAGTGCCGTGTCTATGCTGTCAGATACTTTTAATTTTCAAAAGGGAGATAACTTTTTGTAAACCGTAACGGGCTACGTCATCTTGAAAAAAAACCCCGTAATACGCAGATACAATTAATACTTATAATTTTCTCACCCTGTTTATTTTTTTTTATATATTGATTCTTTAAAGCATTCTTTATGTACCGGTACATGGAAAGTTTACGCATTCTAAAATAAAATGTTTACTTTATTTTAGAAGATTTAAAAGTATGCCTACTTTAGCGCTTTCGTCAAAAATATTTTTTATCCTCATCTGAAAGGTAATAATTATTGATAACATATTCAATGGATCTCCCACTTAAAAAAGCAAAAGATAAAAATAAAAATTTAAACACATTAAAATTTCGGATTTCAATCTTCGATATCGACGGAACCCCGTAAAACTTTTTTTTGTTTTCTGCTTTTCTACATTCGTTCACCTTCTACCACAAAATGAGTGTGGGCTTCGTGGATCGCTTGGATTTAAGAGGTCGAACAAGGGACAAATGATGAAGTAGGGGGTATGAAGTCCCCAAATATATATTTATACAACGTATATAAAAAGACGTTACATCCATATAAAGTGCATTTTGTACTTATTAATCGGTGAAAATTTTATATTGAGTAGATAATTACCTGATTTTTGGTAGATTTTTAAAGAGACTATGTTACGAAAATCAAAACCACTCCATAAATTTGGCGGTGACTACAGATAAGTGAGATGTGTGGCAGATTGAAACAGTTGTCATTATATGAGCAATATTCGCTAATTTATGGAAAGACATTATTTGAATAGGCAAGTGCCTTCGTATATTACATGTGTGTGGGATTAACATTATTATTGTTTTTAATTATTAGATTTGAGTTTTAAAATTTTGTGTAATGTATTATTAGTTATACTGTTAATGTTGTTCGATGGTTTTAGTATAACCAGGTGTCGGTTTGATTAAGGTTTATTCTCATGTTCTGATCAGGACGATGCTATTTATTAGTGTTAGTTTTATGTTCGTTAGTTATTTGTAAAATATTTTTTCAAATGAGGATATATTGCATGTGCGTTGGATCAAGTTTTTGTAAGAGCTATTTAGTATTTTTGTAGGCATTCATTATGGCAATTGTAAATGTCGTACTTGTTATTAGTGAACTTTTTTATATGTTAATGTCGTATATTCTCTAAGATTACTGGAAACGATTAATAAATTTAAGAAGGAGATTTTATTGATAAGGTCTAATTTGTGTTGGGTATTAAAAGTTAGATCTTGTGTGGACGGATAAAAGTATCTCTGAAGGATACCGGCTTCTGATGACCAAACAAAGCTCGTTTTCACAGTTTTAAATTTAGAAGTATTCCATTTCTACTGACTGAGTACAGACCGTTGAATCAGAACATACGATCGTATATAACATCGTATATTTCACGTGCGTTTGAGCTTCCTTCACGTGCACCGCGGTGGATCCCCAACCAGAGCAAGCAATCCTTCGATTTCATTGACGACTGTAAGAATGGAGTGAGTTCCAAGATTCTTCTGGATTTTTATTTTAATTTCGTAAGATTCAGTGGCAATGAAAATATGGTCGACATATCGGGAGTATATACTAGGTTTTTTACGCGGGCCGGAAAGATTTTATTTTCAAGGTTTGTAATATCGTGCGAAGGTAGAGTCGATAAGTGATCCCATCGAGATGCTATCGATTTTATGTTATATCTTCCGGGTCATTGCAAAGGACTTGAGTGATGCAAGTTAGTAAACGTTTTACAAGGGTTTAGGGTTTTATTGTTGGAAGCAGTATTGTATTGCGATGACATAGTTGGCTTAGAATGATTTTTGTAGTGTCTTTTATCGGGACGTAAATGAATAGGCAATCAGTTATGCAGTTTAATCTTAGTAGGTGTATGAAGCCAGTTGTAGATTTTGTGTTGTATTTCTTCGGCATATAAGTTCGGAAAATGTGCTGAATTGTTTTTCCATGTGATATACGAGTGTAGGGATTTGGAAGATTATAGATTTTAAGGAACTCCTTTTTCATGGGTTTTTATTTTTCCGTATATATAGCCGAGTTTGTAGTCACCTATAATTTTATTTAGTTTAATTGTTTCTACTTCAGCAGTGTTTGCTGTGGTTAATTTGTTTTTAAAATTTTTATAATTAGTTTGCATTTAGTTTTACTGCAAAAGTTGTTTTTTTTTAAATTTTAGTATTGTAATGTGTTTTATTCAAAACGGTATACATGTTGAATTTATCAGCTAATTTGGTTATTGTTGTATAGTTTTCTAGCTGCTTCTTTTAGTTCTGGAGCTAAAATGGTGGTATGATGTCGGTTTTGCTTTAACAAGACCTTGGAGGTTGCGATGTGTGATGATCTTATCTTGATTTTTTAAGTGTTGCATCTGTTGATAGAGAATTTCGATTACACTTTAATATTTTGATCATATTTTTTTGGACAGACGTACTCAGAGATGCACGTCGCATGAATTATTTCAGAATGTTCAAAAACATTAGAGGAAGTATTTCGTCTTCATTTATAGAACCAATGAGCCTTGAGACGGTTTCCATTTCGATACATTGACCGGAGATAAAATATCTTAAACATGTTTGTATTCTTACGTAATCTTTATACTAATATATCTCTCATGCAAATAAAATTGCCAGGCATTTTTAGTAGACGCGTCATTCACTCTTACAAGCATTTATTAACATTTTAATGCCCTGTTCAGATAAGGCATTTATTTATAGATAAAAACATGTCTACAAACAGTTAACTACTATTGGCTAGGACAAAAGTCATAGTGAATTATAGTGAATCAGTCTATTAAAAGAAACGAGGTATAACTTACATAACATTGGCGAATAGCTCACGGAGTACGCCACATAAAGGTGTAAATATTTAAAAATCAGGAAAACACAATATTCCTTTAATAAGAAAATCAGTACGGGCAAGAAAGCACGGGGGTAGTTCTGAATAAAGGGTTGTCGCTAAAATCTCCTCGTGTTGGGTATCAAAAGTATGATCTTGTGTAGATGGATAAAATATCATTGAGGGATACCGGCTTCTGATGACCGAACGAAGCTTGTTTTCACAGTTTAAAAATCCAATTTTTGTTTTTTACTAGCGGTAAAATACCTCAAATACAAATCAAATTCGTAGCATGTGAAAATATTTAATGGCGATACTCTTTTTAATACTCGCCTGAATACTCTTTTTAATACTCTTTTTAATACTCGCCTAAATACGAGAGGAGAGACAGGTAAGTGCATTTTCTCTTTTGTGTTTTCTTTTTCATCAGCCACACTTGACCAACCCTTGAGAAGATTCTGGACTGCAATTAAAATTGCCTCAATTTAGAAGCATTCCATTTCACTGATAGAAAACGTCAAATGTTGAATCAGAACATACGATCGTATATAACTTTGTATATTGCACATGAGAGTATTTATAGCATTATGAACTTTGAACAGAAGAACCAGAGTTTAATCCTCAGTCGAGTCAAGTCTAACATTTAAAATTATACTAAATGCCTCACTGATAAAATGGGAAGTGCAGAAATCAAATAATAACAGTGGCATCCCCCCCTACACCTCAAACATAACCAATGAAAAAGGAGCTTTAGTTGCCCTCGATTACAATCGAACCATGTATTAGTTTGGTGCAAAAATAATGTATTTTGGCGTTCAACTTCAAAAGGCCATAACTCTTTTTGTAATAAATTTTATTAATCGAAAGAAAAACCATTAGAATCGACACATTTTTGCCAACGAGAAACAAGTTTATCTATCCCATTAGCATAGGAATCTGGAGTTATGGAAGTGATGAAGTCATTGAAGGCCGATTCGGCATCATCTCAGCTTTTGAAGCATTTTTTGCACAGGAAATTATCGAGATACTTGAAAAAGTGATAATCGGTGGCCGAGAGGTCCGGTGAATATGGCGGACGAGGCAGAGTTTCGTAGCCCAATTATTTCAGTTTCTAAAGAGTCAGTTGAGCAACATGCGAGCGAGCTTTGTCATGGACGAGAATTGGTGCCTTCATATTGACCAATCTCGGGTACATATATTGGAGTTTCTGGTGCATTTCGTCAATTTGTCGGCAGTACTTCTTCGCTGTAATCGTTTCGCTCGGATTCAAGAAGCTGTGATGAATGAGACCAGCTGCAGACCACCAGTCACCATAACTTTTTTGGTACAATTTCGGCTTCAGGAAGTACTGTGGAGCTTCTCCGGTATCCAACCCCTGTGCTGAACGTCGCCGCTTGTTATAGAGGATTCACTTCTTAGCACACGTCACAGTCCGCTCGAGAAATGCGTCGTTTTTGTTGGGGAGAAAACGCGTAGAAGACATCTCAAAACGACGATTTTCTTGATTATCGTTCAATTCATGCGGCACCCATTTTTCCAACTGCTTTGCCTTTCCTATTTGCTTTAAAAGGCAAACGACTGTTAAGTGGTCGACTTCGAGATCAACGGCAACTTCTTGTGTGTTTTTGCGAGGATCGGCTTCAATTAAGGCTTTCAAATGTTCGTTATCAACCGCAGTCGGCCCGCTGCGACTGTCTTGATCTTCGAAGCTTTTATCACCATTGCGAATTTTCTTGAACTACCGTTGTGCTACATGTTTATAAGTGGTTCCTGGGCAAAACGCATCATTGATATCACGAGTTGTCTCGGCAGCTTTTCGGCCTAGTTTGAACTGGAACAAGAAAGTTGTGTAAATTTGAATTTTTCCCATACTGTCGAAAAGCCTGCAAAAGTGAAGGAAGAAATTGAGAACGGCACCGAATAACACGATCCGATAGAGCGAAAAACTCGCTTCAAAATGATATATAACAATGAATTAATTCAGAAACCATATAAAAGTAACGATATTGTTTTTTTGCACCAACCTAATATAACAGACACATTTGGTAGATTGGTATCTAATTTTCAGTCGAATTTTACAAAAGACTGACAATAATATTTGATGCCTCCTTGTTAAATAGTCAGTATTATAAGATAGTGTCTTCCCTACATCTCATTATATTAGTCAATAGAAATGAAAACGTTGGGCCGACGTCGATTACAGGTTATTTATTTATTTTGTGTAATTTTATTAAGCAGCGAAAGCGTTAATGAATCTAATAGTTTTAAGTCCTCTTCAATTTAACATTGAGAAATATTTAATAATCCATAAAACTAATTAAATACAAAGAAGAGGTTATTGCTTCTGTTAAGTAGCGTAATATAGCATGTTGCATAAACACGTTGGCACACTTGTTCACGTTAAATCACCAAAGTTAAGCAACGTTGAACCTGGCTAGTACTAGGTGGGTGACGATTTAGGGATTATACCAGGCGCTGTATGTAGGAGGACGTCGACACTTCCTGTAGCTTCTGCATCCCACCTGGCTTCCAGCTGTTTAGATCCTGTCTTGCCGCTGGATCATTCTGGTTGGAACGAAATAATGAAGCTGGATCTATGCAAATTAGTTTCACTTTAAACAAATTCCTAGTGCGGGTCATTCATCAGTTCTAGGATTATCAGATTGTCGCAATCGTTCCGACAGACGAACTCTTTCATGTTATCTGTTTAACTTTTGTATTTACTGAGAGTTAATAACAGATTAAAAACTTTGTTTTTAATGATGTCCTATACGGCATACTTATGTTCACAAACCATTTCTCATAATATTATCGAAGTTAAGCAATGTTGGGCTTGGCCAGTACAAGATGGGAATATTAAACACTAAGTACGTAAATAAAAAGATTCCTCCAGTCTTTGACAGACCATGATTACCCACCGTAGTAATGATGTCACAAACAAAACACACGTTTAAAATTTTTAATGAGCCAGTATGGAAGTTAAAAGGCCCAGAAAACTGCCATGAGAATGTTCATGTCAGTGCACAATCTGGTCTAACCGGAGATAGCAAAATATAATGTTACACAAAGTCTGCATCCGATGCTATGGTTATGACCCTTATGACACTTCAGAACACAATAATAGATGCCAGCCGTCCACAGTCGAGGTTGACACCAGTGAATTTGTAGACATATTTGTTTACAGTTGCATGAAAACAGCTATCTATCTTCGAAGCAAAATTAGAAGCTTTAGTGCCATGAATCCAGGGCAAAGGAGGCAAAAAGGTAAAACCCGTAAGACTTAAGTTGGGCTAATTACAGCGATTATAGTTATACTATTGTGTTACCGGAGACACCAATCTTATTTATGATGTACTAAAACGGACAGCCGGCAGTCAAAAAACAGATGCGATCACCAGAGTATCAGGGGTTCCTATTTACAATGCCTCCCCACAGGACAGTTAGATACCAGGGTCGTTCTTTAACCTGGAGAAAAGGAACAAAATAAAAATTATTTCAGCCGTGATGGATTTCTCCTCCACTGACAGAGAGCAAGAAATTGAAGTGCTGCATCTGAAGATCCGATACTACACTTTGATCTTGCCCTGAAGGCTTAGAAAGCTTCTTTTCTGAGGATCAACTGCTGCTATGCCCTTTCTGAATATCTTTCCGCTATTTTTTGAGTAAATTGATCCCGAAACTACGACTAACTTCCAACTCGTCATGTAATTGGATAAAATCGTATTGTATTGATGACACGTAACAGCAGCAGTCATTCAACGTAGTTAGTCTTCGACGTCACGTTGTTTTTTCTCTGTTTTCCTGTATCTCATTGATGTTAGCAGTTGCTGTCTTTTTAGATAGCGTCGGTTGTAAAAGTTATTAATAATGGAAATTAATAATTCTTTTAGTTTTTTTTTTATTGTAAGACGAATAGATAATAATACTCGCTCATCCCTAAGAGGGAAGGGCCGACTGCCCTCTAAACGCCCACTCTTCTTTGGTGGTCAGAAACTAGAGAACTTGAGACTTCTTGTCATGACTGAACCTCCTGCACACGTCAGTTTAACCTCAAACTTTTAATGGGAAATCCCTTCTACTTAAGTAATCTAACTTTACGTAAAAATTTTCATTTTTACACAAGTATTATTGTATTTAGTCAGATATTTTATAAATGAATATTAAAAAAAAAAAGTTCTATCAAATCAATAATAGGAGTAATGGCAACTACGAATGACTATACATCCTTCAAAGCTTCCAAATTTATTATTTTGATTTTATACCATGGACGTATTCCATTTAATTTATAGATGAGAATCCGTGAAGTAGTACTAGTTACGATCGGTTTACTTTACATTTACGATGTAAAATAGCGGTAGATATTAAAACATTACATAAAAGATATATATATATATATATATATATATATATATATATATATGTATGTATATATATACTATAATATAAAGCTGAATGTCTGTGTGTGTGTGTGTCTGGTCACGAATAGGCTCCTATATAGTTGACTATTTTAAAAAACTGATTACATATAATGATAGAAAATGTATTGAGGATCAGGAATGGGCATGTTTGATCTGGAAGAACGATGGTTCATAAAAATTGTGGGGTCTGCGTTTGCGCCTGGCCCCCAAAGTATGGAAATAAAAATGAAAAATAAAAAACGTTTAGAAGGGTTTTTGATATAGATGTACATAAGAATACTTTGATAAGTATGTTTTAACTTAAATAGGGATGGTATAATAAAATTGTGAGGTCTGCGTTCGCGCCTGTACTCCATGGAAATATGGCACAAATTTTAACAAAGACTTTTCGTATCTATTTGCGTAAGTATACTTTTATAATTATGTTTCAGTTTGAAGAACTATGGTATAATAAAATTATTGTGTGTTCGTTCGCGCGTGACCTCCATAGAATGTAAATATGCCACAAAGTTTAACAAGGTTTTTTTTAAAAGGGGTTAGGGCCCACAATAATACCTTAACTTTAATCTTAATTCACGTTCGCTTTTATCTATTTTTTTTAGTTGAATCATAGTGTGTCGAATAAATTCACCTAATAAATTCACGTTCTTGTTAAAGTGAAAGCCCCCCCCCCAAAAGTCGGAACTTTAGACAATTCTCGACACAAATTTTGCATAACTCTGTTTTTTTCCCTTCTCCACTTGCTCGTAGCACTCTTTCGAAAATAGATAAATAGATAAAAAATAAAAAATAAGAACGTTACTTGTTATCGTGTCAAAAGAAGGGAAAAATCATGCTCACGTGATTACGTATCTTTTTAAAACATTTGCATAAATTTTTTATTTTTATTTATATATCCGTTTAAGCTTTTTTGTCAGTGTACTAGACGGAATCCAGTTGATTACAACCCTTTCTGTGTGTTCTTTACATTACAATAGTACAGCCCTGAATCTGACGGCGAAATACTACACCGTTCAATACTGTAAAACTGAAACGAAACTGTTCTGCTTGTAAATGGCGACATTTTCTTCTTATTCATATTTATATCGATTCTTCGCTTTAAAAAACTAAAGTGATCACGTGTTTACTTTTTTAATATCCCATTTTGCTGTTTCGGATTATTTTACTAAAGTAAGTAAAGCTTCATTATTTTTCAAAACTGTTTTTGTTTCTTTGCTTTTCGATATTTCGTCGATAAGTACGAGTGTTTAGCATAAAAGCCAACAAACGACTACCCGAAAAAATAAATATCAAGAAATAAATGTTACCATAGTCAATAAAAGTTCAGTTTATGTTTTTTTTTGTTTTGAAATAGTTTTTAATGCTCTTTACTTGAAATAATTTCAGCGAACCGAAATAAAAACGAAATTTGAGGCGATAACTACTTAAATGAATTTTTATATAAACTACACATGCCATAATTGAATATCCCTCAAGCATAAAATAACGGAAAACATTAAAATATGTTTATAAATATTCCTTACGTTGACGGAACTCTCTTAAATTGTTAACACAGAATGCTCAGGTGCCCCTCCTTCAAATTGAAAACGGGGCTCTCCATTTCAAAGTCGCTGCTATTTTGATTTTTTTTTAAAACCGGTTCGTGAATTAACAAAAAATATTTTACAAACAACTTAAAAATACAAACCAATGAACTTTCCTACCATAAAAGTAATTTTTATTGACTATGGTAACATTTATTTCTTGTATATTTCTATTATTATATATATAACATTTCCTCTTTGTAAGGAAACATCATTTTGTTGGTCACTCTTGGCTACGAATGGAAACAAAGTTGATATAAAAATATATTTTCGCGAAAATTATCTTTACTTTCATCATATTTTGCTTAGGATAAAATTTTGGAGTATCAAAACCTATCTCTTTACCACCTTCTCCTTTTCATAACCTATTACACTTTCACCAATCACAGTCCATTTTCTGTAGGCTGTTTCTGAACCCAGTCAACGACGGGTACTTCTGCTAGTATATATATATATATATATATATATATATATATATATATATATATAGTCAAAGAAGTTTGAATTAAAAAATGCAAAAATAAAAAAAGAGAAAGAAAAGGGACAAGCAAAGTTAAGTGTTGAGCAACGTTTCGTCTTTTTTTGTGAGACTTCATCTGGATGGATGAATGAAATTAAGAAAACAAAATATCAGTACAAATATTTGAAAATATATTTTTGATGTAATGAAATATATGACCTTGTTCCATTTAAAAAAAAAAAAAAACGTCGTTGTAAATTCTAGAAAAAGGGGACATAGCGTTGTGAAAGAAAGTAAAACTTTTTCTTTTTTTATAACGTCAGATAGCCGTTAATATATTTAAAAAGATATGATGCAATTCATATTCCTTTTTTAAAAATATGCTCGCTATAATTCAAATATTGATGTATAACTGAAATGAAGTGATTGTATTTTTGTTATGTAATTTATTGACTGATTATATGCATATGATACATATATGCTATTGCAAGGTGTGAGTACTTTTCTTGCTCAGTAGACTATGTTCTTTATTAGTACTAGCTATGTCAACGCAATAATCTTCGAAGGTGAAATGAGGAAAGGGATATTATCCCATGTTCTAACACGCGTTTGGATTTATGGAATCGTGTAATACCACCCTGGGCAAGTTTTTGTCGTACACACGGGCAAGAAAATGAGCATTAACCTTAAGTTCCGATCGCTAAAATTTTATCTTTGTTTAATGGTAGACCCTTCAATGGTGACCAAACCCTCACTGGTCACTGAAAAATATCGCTCAGACGCTCGGAACACACAAAACGTGTAGACCCTAGGTCTGTATGGCAACACTGTTTACTTCGGTCGGTTGTACGTAGCTTCAATGTCGTGCTGAGTTCTCTTCTCACAATAGCTTGGTCTGTGTTTTCACCGTATGAGCGTCAGGGTAGCTCCGAAATCAACTGCACCTTCAATTCGACAGGCAATCAACAAATAAAGAAAAACTAGTGGTCATTTTTCTTATGAACAGAAAAATAATTATTTACTGAAAGTTACAAACCTCTGATCGTTCATAAGTTGTGACTCTAAATGCAAACGCTCTGGGGGCTGGCGGCTTCCATTAGTAAAGTCAGTGATTTCCTCTTCACAGTGTAGATTCAGGGGCGTAGAATAGGGTTAGCCTTGTTAGGAGTTTCTCTCTGATTGGTGTGAAAACCCAAGGCAGTTGGCAGAGTGTATCTTCAGTTAGAGGTTTCTCACTGACTAATGTGAAAGCCTGAGGCAATAGGCAGAGGGTGTCTTAAATCAGGGGGGTTTCTCTGACTGGTGTCAAAGCCCCAGGCAGTTGGCAGAGTGTGTCTTCAAGGCTATGTTTGCCTTTCATTATATTGAGAATTAGGTGAGTTTTATCCCGCCTCCGATTTCCAAATTTTCATTTCACAATTCTCATAAAACCAATCTCAAGCAGTTTTTGAAATTCTCAAGCTATAAAAAATTTCCTTTTCTTTTACTTCCTTAATCTGTATCTCTAACTGCCATTCCAAACAGGAGAGTCCATTGACTTCATCCTCCATTGGATCGGTACCTTTCACCATCACTCACGTGGGAGAGCCCCTCCTCTTTTTGCTTCATTTGTATAACTAAGGTTTTCTGTCAAGTACCATTTCGTATGAGTAAAAAAAAAAAAATAATAATAATTTGATCTTTTTGGGGTGATCAAATTCCTCGAACAATAACTAATAGAGAATTGACTTTGAATCCACCATCTTGTTTTCCCTTATCCAAAGAAACTCACCATATATGGCCTATATTTCGGGCGCTCCAATAATAAATTTTGACAACCCAGATTTTGGTTAACTTCTTTTCTTAACAGGGGTGGCATATTCAGATGAAGTTATCAAATTGCCTAAAGGCGCCATTTCTGACATGTTTTTGAGATATTCTTATATTAGAAAGAAAACAGATTTCTTATTTATCAATATCCACAAAGAAGTGTGTGCGGGTATTAAATTGATACCATAACAACTTTTCCTAACAATACTCTGTCAACTTTCCACCACCACCACCATCATCATCATCATCATCCAACGACACTGTCACAATCGAAAGTAATTCAAATTAGGACTATACCATCACAGTGTAAAATATGAGAGCGAAACAAATTAGAAACCCAGAAGAACGTACCTCAGCTCGAAGCGTTGTATCGAAAAGTATAATAATTAAAGTAAAAAAATAAATTAAAAAATAATTATTTTAGAGAGAGATTGGAAAGCAGAAAATTCCTTTGTTCGTGACGTGAATCAGTCGAAACAAATGGCAATAGAATGTATCTCGTGTTGAAAGAAATGCGATAGAAACAATTGTACAATAAAGAATACCAAAATTAACATAAATTTACGCAACTAGTGATTATATAGAGGAGGAGCCGATGACTACAGGAGAGAAACGAGTCTAACCGAAATACACACAGGATCGATATCAGAGTTTACGTAAAAGTTGAGAACTCAAACGGAAACGAATTTACGGTTTTGATAACATAAAACAATAAATCGTTGCATGTGTCAATTTATTCAAAGCCGAATAAATGTTTCCCAAGAATCGAAAGTGCGGTTACATAGGATGCCAGAATGACAAAAAGTATTAACCGAGTTGCCTAACAGAGCTGGGTTCCCTCCAAGCCTTAGGATCTTAAGCCAAAGTGTTCGCTTGGTTTATATTCATGCTCGCCCATTAGTAACCGCTATCTATCACTTTTGTTTCTAGCTTTCTTCTAGTTTGTATAGGCCTGCACTGGAACGCTTAACTTAAGCAAACAATCTCTAAACTTTGGACTCGATGGCCGAGGATGTTGATAGGATGCAAGTGAGCTTTCGCAACTCTGCAATACTGATCTGATAATGTAATGATTATGAGTACACTCGCGTTCCTCCTCAAAAGAATATGATTGGCTGATTAAGCCATAAATACCGACTATTAGACTTGCTTCGAAGAGACGTTGAAAGATATACAGCATGCCTCCCGCTTAAGGATATACCAGTTCTGACGACGAACACTATTTCAGTAAGGCGACTTAAAAGATTATTAGTCGAATACTGTAGCCAAGAGTACACATCTACTTCAACCAAATGTATTCCTTTACCGGAACATATGAATGGGTTAATTGGGTGTCTATACATCGAGAAACCACACGTGCTCGAAGGTCATCAATGCCTATTCGATTAAATTATTTGTAAAATAGGAACACGGATACAACTGGACAGAGGTTGGAACTTGGTTGATGGTGCATCAATATATTCAAAGGGAGATAATTGTTTACTGACTTGTTGAAAATGCAATTACATAGGCAGCCATAATAATCAAATATTTATTTAGTTTCCTAGATAAGTCTCAAGTCATTTCTTACACGGATGCATAAAATAAATGATTTAATGCCTTGTTTTTATTGTTGTTGGCAGAATTAAATTGACGGTAAAGATTGTTACATATACACGACTTCTCTTGTTTTTATATATATAGTTTTCATTTTTCGTTTTATAATGTTTGTTTAGAATCCAAAAATATTAATGAATGTTTCATAAGTGTAACGAACACTTTCTATTATTCGTCAAATTATCTTCACGTGACAAAAACAATGAATTAAAGGTGAAGAAAATGAAAAAAAAAAAACAGTCTAGAACACCGTATGTGAGGTTGTTGAACGCCAAAAGAAACCGATATATTTTCATGAGAAGGTATACAATTTAAATTCCAGGCTGAGCAAACTTAGTGTATCAGGATAAAATATATTTATGTTAGACATTGTAAAATATGGTTGCCCGTTTCGTGTGCAATGATATTTATAGTAGGTTGGTGGGTTTTAAAGAAGATAGCTTCAAGTATTTTTAATTAGACGAAAAAAGTTTTGAAATGTAATACTTTCGTATTTTTAACTAAAATATTTGTCTTAAATATTGTTAAATTTAACTCGAATATCTCAGATGCAAAGTGAGCTCATGGGAAAGAGTAGTGGTAGTATATATATAATAAAATGAATGACGTCAAAATTGAGATTCAATTTTTATAAAAATTGCCAAAAGCTACCATTCTATTCATCTTATATTATGCCATCATACTTGTCTTTATTGTTAGTAGTAGATCATATTTCGAGTTTAGGAATTTGTGTAGTATATATATATATATATATATATATATATATATATATATATATATATATATATATATATATATACTAGTAGGCCGCCCGCCGGTGTTTTCCGGTTGCAAAATACGTTTAAATATAATATATTGTTAAAAAAAAAAAACATTAAGAAATTTACGTGCGGGGTTGAGCCTGCAAACCACATCATGCAAAATAACACAAGTAAAAAAAAAAGAAATGATAAAAAAAAAACGTAACTTTTCAAGTCTTATAAAATTCTTTGCAGTTAATGAAAAAAAAAAAGAAATTTACGTGCGGTGTTTGGACCTACAGATCACGTCATCAAAAAAAAGAAAAGAAAAAACAACAACAAAAAAAAAAAAACAAAGCAAAAACACGCTATCAACTTACCTACAGTAGAAATTTCACGGGCCGTTTTCTATCATTGTTGCTAAGCGACGAGATGGAAAAATTGCTTTACCGATGATACAAATTAAAATAACGGTTTGATTATCGATTATCGGTAATTATCGGGGGTATTCTGAGACAATACTTGACTAAGATCTCTCCCAGACTTATACACTAAAGTTCTGTAAATTTTAAAGAAAATCTGTCCAGCCGTTTCGGAGTCTATAAGGAATGAACTCACACACAGACAAAGTTGCATTTATATATATATATTGTGCACAGAAAGTTGTTAGATGAGACAAGACATTGGTACCGTCGGTTTCAAGCCCGATAATAAGGACCATTTAAGATATCCTTTTCTCTTCAGCCAATATTCGTCTATCTTATAACCGGAAGTGTGAAATATATATATACCTCGTGAGTTCACGTTTAAATCTCGTTTTGTTAACTCCCCCCCCGTTTATTTATCGGATGATGATGATTTAATTAACTTTAAACTTTGAATTATGTAAATTTAAAATCTAATTTCGATTGAAAATTAATTTTATATATAAAAAAAATTCCCCCTTATATAAATCGATTTTAATTTGAAACCAATTTAATTTAAAAATCTAATTTTTCTTATGTATAAAAGACCTTAAAATTTATATTGGTATCGGTTAAAAACTTAAAATTTCGTTTAATTATATCGAATTACGTTTAAAAATTTCGAAAATACGTTTAAAAATTTGTTTAAAAATACTAAATCTTTCAAGGTTTGGGGAAGTGAGTTTCTAGCTTAAGTGATTTTCCTAGTATATTAACACTATAATATTTTTCCTATAGTTTTAAATTCGAAATAGATTGTAAATTACATTTATAAAGTATAATTTTTTAAAATTTAAATATAATACATTAATTTAACACTTCCGGTTATAAAATAGACGAATATTGGCTGAAGAGAGCTTGAAAAGGATATCTTAAACGGTCCTTATTACCGGACTTGAAACCGACGGTACCAATGACTTGTCTCATCTAACAACTTTCTGTACACAAAATATAAATACACTCTTACATTTCGGATTTTCCTTTTAATTGAGCACTCTGCTGGATTTCTTTTTACAAAAAAACTAATCATATTAGACATTAAGAGGAGATTATAGATAGATATATAAATACCCGTTCACGATAAAGCTAGAACCCAGAATTAGATAGAATCGAGCAATTGCATCGACAGCGGATAACGCCAGACCCAAAGTGAGTTTCGATGTACTGCATCTTATCAGTGACGTGCATAGGCGCGAACCTAGGTCGTCGCACTCATGAAGTGTGCAATACTGACGACCTAACCATATGGGCCACGGCGAAATTTATTGGCTACACCTCGATTTTTTAAATTCTTATATTTTTATCCAGTTCTACATTCTACGATGTGACAAGCAACGCGTCCTATACAACTAAGATAGTTACTGCTGGTATGCAGGCGGTAGATGTCACATCTACAAACATTAACTGAAATTAGCCGACTCCCCAGATACGATTTCGGAACAACCTATTTGTTGAGAGACATCACGTCCCTACGAAGGATGAACCGCTTTTTCTACACATATTAGACATTAAGAGGAGATTATATATATATAGATATATAAATACCCGTTCACATACATCTTTCACGATAAAGTTAGAACCCAGAATTAGATAGAATCGAGCAATTGCATCGAAACCCACTTTGGGTCTGGCGTTGTCCGTTGTCGATGCAATTGCTCGATTCTGTCTAATTCTGGGTTCTAGCTTTATCGTGAAAGGTGTATGTGAACGGGTATATATATATATATATATATATATATATATATATATATATATATAAAGAGAGAGAGAGAGAGAAAGAGAGAGAGTCACTGTTTCGAAAAATTATCTGTCGTCTACTTTCCATTATCTGTATTTACCCTGTTAGTTAAACATACCTCACAATTTTATACATAAAAGGGCAATGGCATATATCTTTTCTAACGGAATTAGAGCGTGGAACACATCACTATGGTTTGTTTTCCTGTTGGCTACAACATAGTCATCCTCGAATCCAATGTCAACAAATCACCACTTATCAAAGCCCGGAAGCCACTCAGGGATAAGGGTTATTGCATGTACAGTACGTTAGTGTGGGGGTTTAATAAAAATGTCTACTTAAGGGGGCGGTTCATCAGGAATTTGTTTACGTTGGACTTGAAGACATCCAGATTGTAGTCAGGTGGGAAGCAAGCAGACGGAACAGAAAGAAGCTTTGTTCATGGAATCTACGTTTTGATTTAGGCACAGATAAAGAGTGGGGAATGAATCGTCTTATAAGTTATTAATTTTTTTTCATTCCATTCAATGTTTTCAATCCTCTCGTGATATTCATTATAATTTAGCTGACAATCTGTTCAACTCATTATTTCCTATCCTGCTGCGATTATAGCTTAGATAGTCACTTCTTAGTAAATAAATATTTAAAAAAAAATGATACAGTAGATCGGATAGGAATCGAACTCCCTATGCTTGATCACATAATCTTCAATAGTATCGATTGGAAACATTTATCGGTTTCACATTTAGCAACACCTCCCTTAATCCCCTCACATATACAAGAACGACAGCAAGAAGAACATTCTGGCAGACTGAATATAAGTAGTTTGCCTTATATCAAACCATGACTAGCAAAACTACCCTTAACCCACCTACACATCTCCGCTTCACACAAAGGAATTCTTGCCTTCATTCTTAATTCTTCATTTTTTTGTTCCGAAAAAATTTCTTTCTTCTTTTCTATCTATCTCGTGTACACACAAAAAATTAAAAAAAAAAAAAAAAAACACTTGTCGCGTTTTTCGTACAACTTTCACAATGAAAACATTGTGAAATGTTGGGAGCCAATTTATTGGCAAAGTGGCAATGCTTGAAGTTATGGAAGCTGGGGGTAATCAGGCTACAGGTTTGGCAAATGACGAAGGGTGGGGTTCGGGAGGCTTGAAGCGGCAGGGCTGGCGTGGGTAAGTGTTGGATCTGCAGGTGATGAAATATCGGAGTAAGGAGTGGGTTTAGGCGGGATTATGCGGAATTCGTACACGAGGAATCTTCTCCTCAAAGAGGCATTTCACTCGCTAAATAGATGGACAGATACGTTCATGGCATGAGGCCGGATACGACCTGCAAGATCTTGCCGCATAATTTTGGCATTCCTCATCCTTTGTGTTTGGTTGAAGTTTTACTAGCAAAGCTGCTCGACGTTGCCCAGACAAAAGTGTAACATGTTTCTATTAAAATTTCTTTCCTTTTCCATTTCACCCATTTTCTCCTACTCTCTTCCCACTTCCTCCATCACCAAGCCAATCCCTCTCTCTGGACACACACACAGACTACTCGTTTTTTTTAGATTCCTTAATGAATGATTGAGTATAAGGAAATTAGCATTGGTTTAAAAATCAAAATCACTTCCCTTCTAGTTCGTTATTTCAAAATTTTAGATATTATTTATCAAGGAAACTACTAACTTTGTAAGTATTCGTTTTGTCGTTTTTTTTAACTTTGGCCTGACACACATATAAGATGCCCTCGTTCAACTCAAGAGACAATGGATACCTCCAGTGAGGGTAGCACTGCGTGTAATTGTGCGGCAAGGGTTGTTTAATAACCAACCACACCTCTCCTAGATCGGCACTGCTTGAGTCCAGTGGCAAGGGGAGGTTCTAGATGACTGGAAACAATGCTGAGAAAAGCGGAGAGCACATACAGCGCTTGGAATTCTCAACTAGTCACTTATTTTAGTATTGACCATGCTTAGGGTTAGGGTTAGGGTTAGGCTTAGGGTTAGGGTGCTTACTTTCAGTGATCTAGCTGGAACGTGAATTATGCCGTATAACATAAATACACATAGACAACTGCCGTTTATATCATAGATTATATGCATTCTATATTTGCAATGTTTTAAAATAATATCACGTGTATAGAAATCCGTAAAAACAAAAAACGGAATAAAGGAAACATACTTTATATATATATATGGGTTTGGGTTTGGGGGTGGGATCCGCGTGCTCAAATGTTTATAGGCGCATCATCTAATCACTCAGTTCACCAATAAACATGCACTATAGCACAGTACCAGAAGACGACCCATATGGGTTAAAAACATTAGTACGTTTGGCGAATGTCTCTCGTCTCTCGTGGAACACTCGAGAAAGTGAGCCTGCTATATTGAAAAAATTGACAAAAGTTATGCAGAGCGTAGCGCTGATATTCAATCAGACTTGCACATAACACACACACACACACACACACACACACACACATATATATATATATACACACACATACGAGGATCGTTCAAGAAGTAAAGCCTTCTATTTTTAAATAAAAAAACAAAAGACCTATGAAGATGGAAGTGGCACCATATTAAAACGGAAGATCTTTCGTACTACAGAATTTATTTTTTCTACATAATCACCCCTCTCAATGCACTTTTACCAATTTCTTTTGATTCCTCGGTCGTCAAAGTCCGGAGCGCGCTTTGTCACTCACATTTCTGTTGCCCCTCTAAAATCAACGAACCGTATTGGCATCAATTGCATCGGCTTCCTAAACATTCAACAGTAGCCCATGAATGTCGATCGGTTAATTTTTTCTGCAAAAGAAGTCAATGGCGCATCTCGGCTTTAGATGCACGTCCATAACAGGGTTGCTTTCTTAGTAGAGTCTCATACCATCTGCAACAAAAAGAGATAAAAACTTTCAGTTCATGAATGCATAAGTTCAGTCATCATAACAATGCAATTTTCAACCCTATCTGATCTGTTCGAGCGGCATTACTTTTTGAACGCCCCTCGTAACTATCATTATGTTGATTGCTATTTGTATAACGTGCCGGCCAATGAAACCTCAGATCTTTTAAGGTGCGTCTTTTTTATTTGAGAAACTTAATGACGAACACTATGAACTTATAAGGACGTTCGAGTTATTTAACCCGCATAAATAGATTGTTCTTGTTCCATCAGTCATTTTCCTGTACTAAGAAGTCACCGCTTATAAAGGCCCAAATGCAACTCGAGGATAAAGGTTAATAAGTATAAGGTGAAATGTGAGACAACACCGTGAAGATTGATAGCAATAGTTCCAACTGAGCAGAATTTAATTATTTTAAAACACGGCTCAACAAGGATGTGCAAACATTGAACGTCAAAATGACTATGCTGTAATCAACTGAGAAGCAGTTCCGTGGTATTGTGTTCCACGGATGTGCAGTTCTGGAAAATAAGATTTGCGTATTAAAGTTACGTTTAGCTATAGATACACATAAGATGGAAAATAAAAGTATTTATAATGGTTGTAGCTAGACGAGTTTTGTGATTTTTTACAGTGCAATCAATTAACTAATTCTTCATAATTGTATGTAGTAAGGCTTGAACCTTAAACTGCTAGATGTTAATTAGAACTGATTGTTAATTTACACTTTAATTCACCCGGACAAATTTTAAACATACTCTTGTTTTGGTAGTATTAGTACTTGTTAATCTATGTACTTCTTTCTAGTGGTTAAGGTAAGGGTTATGGTTAAGCGACTATTTATAATTATAAAGTCTCCTCGGTTATAAGTGATGAAATGAGAACAATATCCCCTCATTATTTAAATAAAAGGTTCAGTTCAAAATGTTGTGTAGTAAAATGCATATATAGGTAATGTATAATGTATAGATCAGGTTGACAAGTTCTTGGGCTTTTTAGCTTTTAAATTCAGATGAGCATATCCTGACTCCAAAAAAAAAAAAATTATTGATCGAAATAAGCCCCATCAGAATCCAACCACTTTTGCCAACGCAAAACAAGTGTATTTATGCCAGTAACGTAAAAATCTTGCGTTCTGGTGGCGAGTAAGTCGCTGAAGGTGTTTTTGATATCGCTTAGGTTCTTGAAGCATTTCTCACGTAGAAAGTTGTTGAGATGCTTGAAAAAGTGGTAGTCGGTAGGTGAGGTCTCGAAAATATGGCGGATGAGGCAGTGTTTCGTAGCCCAATTCGTCCAACATATGTAGAGTCAGTTGTTTAGCAACGTGTGGTCGAGTATTGTTCTGGAGGAGAATTAGGCTTTTTTGTTGACTAATGATGGATTTTACCGAAGTTTCTGATGCATTTCATCGATTTGTTGAGAATATTTCGCCGTCGTAATAGTTTCGTCTGCATTCAGAAAAACCATAATGGATGAAACCGATCGCAGACTTCCAAACAGTCAGCATGACTTTCTTTATCTATTTCTATCATTTGAAGGCGATGCTAAATGTAATTGACTGAGCTTTATTTCGTTAGTCTTAGTATTTTTTTTTCTTTTCCGGATTTAATTTATCTATTTTTAAAAGTCTTTTATCTTACTTTTTATTTTATTTAAACGCTCTCTCTCTTTCTCTCTCTCTCTATCTATCTATATATATATACATACATATATATATGGATATATCTATACTCGTAGTCAAAGTGAATATTGAAATGCGTATATTTTTGGTTCGATGGGACGAAACTACATGAAAATTTGCAGTTTTTTTGAAGATTATAATATTATTCTATGGTTAAAATTTTATGACGCTTGGTAAAAAAGAACTTATATTTTCAAACCAATAAAATATGCAAAAATTTGTATACATCTGTATATATAGTGTCCTGGCAAGTCAGCTTTCGTTTTGCTGCTTTGGGATGAATTTTGCGTAGTTTTTTTTTTTTACTTGGTTGCCCCCCCCCCCTCAGTGGCTTTGCCAAGCCACTAATATATATATATATATATATATATATATATATATATATATATATATATATATATAAAGCCACTCTGTGTGTGCGTATGTATATGAGTTCTTCCCAATAGTTTCCCTAACAGCTGAACCTATCTTTTGCAAATTTTACACAATGGTAATTTATATATCTGGCAGTGTTCTTAGATATTTTTTTTTACAGAAATGAATTCGATAAGCATCGAAAATCGAAAAAAAAAACTCGATCTTAATAATAGCGCTTCTCTATAGATAAAAACCCCGATCTTAATAATAGCGCTTACCTATAGATAAAAAAGAATAATTTTACGTTACACCGGCCAGAGAAGATAATAAAATCATTTCTTCTTAAAAAAAAAAGATTATTATAATCTGGAGATATAGCTTTGTGGTAGAGCATTCGACTAGAGATCGAATGGTTGCTTGTTTAAGCCCAGATTTACCTCACCATTTTATTTTATTTTTTTTATCAATGAGTTCAATTTACGATAAAGAAGGAGTACCATTTAAAATCGCCGCATATCATTTCTTCGTTTGCATATTTTAAAACTAAACATTAATCAGAAATGACTATTTCAAGGCATTTATCGTCAACCCCAAATATTGACTGCCATCATATTGTAAACAAACACAGACGGAATTTTATGACAACACTTCATCAGACCAAAAAAGAATTATATATCTCCATTTTTTTGTATGATGAAGAGTTGTCGCTGAATTGGGACTCCACTGAAACATGTATGCACATATGTAACCAATAATGTTGTACAATAAACAGTTATATATATATATATATATATACATATATATATATATATATATATATATGTATATATATATATATATATATATATAAACTTAGTTTATAAATATATATTTTACAAGTGTTTGTTGTTTCTTCTCCACTCATACAGGAGCTTCTATTTGTTCTTCAAATGTTTCTTGTTTTTGACTCTACTTCCCTCAGCGCCCACCTGCACACCACCTGTCGTTCGGTCACGGTATTTCGAACCTCGGCAACGCGCCCATTCCATTGGAGTGTTCTGCATTCCTCAACGGAAGGCGCCAGGTTTGCATTCAAGAGAACGGATGCATTGGACGATGTAATTTCACTTTTGCCAATTATGATAATGAGTAGCGACAGACAAGGAAGGGGAACAACCGGTGGAAGCAACGGCGGGGTGGGCAGAGAAGACGTAAATATGTTTAAATAATACAGAAGGGCTGAAGGAATGAGAAGCTGAAGGAAATGTGATGAAGCAGGGAGATGTGAAATTGGAAAAATAATTGATAAACGATGTGTAAAACATTAAGCTAAAAAGCTAAATTAAGATAAATATAAACTAATAAATCAAGATAAATATAAACTAACAGAAAAGAAATGGCGCAATCACGTTGATACATCGGTTCTCGAAGTTTACCAACGACAAGCCTGGCTAGTACTAGATGGGTTACCATTTGGGAAGGCGAGGTGCTGTATGTACTGCGCTGAGTCGTAGAAATTTCCAGGTTGGTATTTGGGAGCGCGTTTACCTCACTGGGGGAAAACTACCGTCTTTACTTGTCTTCCCGAGGTTAACATGACTCTGCAATTTGAAGAGCCGTGATGGCCGACGCTGTTAAAACCGCAGGGCCACTAGAGTGGGAGATAAAAAAAAAAGAAGAATGAAAGCCTATTGTTATTTATATATAAATTATTCCCAACTAGCATTTAGATAAAAATGCACTTTCGTAAATAATTGAATTCGTTCAAGGCGTATCGCAAAAACAAAAATAAATAACATCTACGTAAATCGCGATATATCCGAACAGTCAGCGAGTGGACGTGGGGTAATGGTATAGGTTTTTTACCATGGGGTTCCGATTTCGAATCTCGCTAGATTCAGCCACTCTGATGAGTCGTAGATGACGAAACACGTGTCAGTGGGTAATTTTATTTAAAAAATAATATATATAAATCTCCCTTGTATGTTTGCTTAAAACTTTCGACAGAGGCGACGGATTTTCACGAGGTCGATATTGTTTTTAAGCCCGACCCTTTGAACGACAAATACCGAAAAATTGGCTAAAAGCATTAATTCCTTCACCCTCAACTGGGCAATTTTCTACAGGAAAGGGTCGCTCTTTTCGCCGATATTTTCGAAAGTCATCGCCCTCTTTTCGATTGACTAGCCTAAATTTAAACATTTATCAGTTCCGGTTTGGAAATGGACGCAACAGCAAAGACATCACATTTTTTTCACGTTCTTTTCCTCCTTCGCTGTACTTCACGAGCCTGCCTGCCTACTACCACTTTTTTTTTTTTTTTGCTCAACACACACCTTCAAACACCCGGGTACTCAGGCTAGTATATATATATATATATATATATATATATATATATATATATATATATATATTTCCCCAAAACCTTTAGAGAGGAAACTAAAACTTGCTGCTATGATAATAATAATAGGGTACGATTATGAAAATCTCCAGTATCAAATAATCCTTACACACAGTGAAATTTATTTTATGCTTGAAACTTAAGGAGGGGAGATATAACATATGAGAAATATTTGGAATCGTCTCCCCTTGCTGTTATTTCAGATCCTTTGACACCATAACAACAAGTTTTAGTATTCCTTCCATCAAGGCCAGAGGTTTTGAGGAAATATAAGATATTTTGCAATTCATATGCAAACCCAGGAAAACAAATGACTATGATTGAAACATTTTATGGCTGCCAAAAATAAGTTCTGGGTGATGGATGATCCCCTTAATTTGCGACCTTAAGGGCAAATATCACGTTTGACACACTGTTTCCCGTTAAATCATCCAAGTTAAGAAACGATGAGCCTGGCCAGTATTAGATGGGTGACCATTTGGGAATTCCAGGTGCTGTATGTAGTCTGCGTTTATCTCGGCATTGTTTCCAGTCGCCCTGGACTTCTCTTTGCCACTGGACTCAAGCAATGCCTATTCAGAAGTGTGGTGTAGATTACGCAACCCTTGCCACACAATTACGCGCACAGCTGACCCTACAGGGTGTATCCTTTGTCTTTCGAGACTTAATGGAGGCATCGATCACATAGCCCACAAGAGAATTCAGGTTAATAGCTTCCAAACGAGCCTTAATTTGTTAAATTCTGATCAATATTCGCTGAGATTTGAAACTTAAAAAATTTCCAAAAAGGTGGTTTAGATATATTAGTGACCTGGCAAGGCCACATGAGAGACAACCAAAGCAGTAAAACTAAAGCAGCCTGCTAGAACATTATATATACAAATGAAGGTAAATTTGAGCATATTTTATAAGTTTTAAAATATAGTTTATTTTTTTTTTATTTTTTACCGATTGTCATAAAATTTTAACCATAAAATAGTATACTCCACAAAAAGCCTGCAAATTTTAATGTAGTTTTGTCCCATAGAACCAAAGATATAAGCCTTTTAGTATTCAATTTAGTTACGAGTATATATATATATATATATATATATATATATATATATATATATATATATATATATATATATATACTCGGCACAATCACGTTGACAAACCGGTTATATAGTAAGTAAAATAAACGGAAAGAAACAGACATTCATGCATGCGAGTATTATTTTTACTTCTAAACCGTTCACTTCTTGTGATTATAAAATAATGTTGATATCAAAACGAAAACCTAAAGATGGTGAGTCAAGTATGAAAACCATTAACCCAGCTTGATACGTTCTTTATAAAGTGTTTTCAAACTTACTTATTATTAACGATTCATGCATGCGCATTCGTGAAACAGTTGACAAACAGATAAAAATCTGATGACTCCCCCCCCCCCTCTACGTACAAATTTTTACAATTTTAAGCCTTTAGCAACACATTTTCCGGATAAAAACCGATGAAAAAGTTTTCCATATATTGATTACTTTATGAAAAATACAAGCATTAAACACATATAATACCTATAGAGGGGATTTTTTCTCGCTCTGACATTGATATAAAAGCCTATTTTTTCTATTTACTAATTATTAAAACGAACTTTTTAATATACTCAGTCATGGATATGCGAGCAATTACATGAGCGTTAATTTATTTGCATATTCATTTGAAAAACGAGCGTTAATTAATTACTTATTCGTTTTTTTTAAAATGATTTCTTATCAGATGGTTGGCTTCAATTCACTATTAGGCTGATTTCTATTTATGCATAGTTTATGGATGTTGCATAATTGCGTGGAATTTAAGATGAAAACGTTCTACCATAGGGAAATATTTTTATATCTACCTCTGCTCCTCTCTCTCTATATATATATATAGTCATCACATACAGTACTGTTTCGCTGTATCACAGCTCATCAGTGCGGATAGACAGGTAAGTACGTCAAGCCAGGATCGAAACCTGACCGCCCGTATGACAGTCAAGGCTTCTAACCATTACACTAATCGGCGGCTGCTGTGCAAATACTGAATTAACGATGTTTTGACATCGTCCGAAATACCTAAGCTCGATTTGTTTGCACAAAGAGCATCGCTTTATATGCTAATGGTAATTCGTGTATACTTCTCAGTATGCTCAACTCAAGATAAGGAGCATTATAGTCATCCACATACAGTACTGTTTCGCTGTACCACAGCTCATCAGTGCGGATAGACAGGCAAGTACCTCAAGCCAGGATCTTATATATATATATATATATATATATATATATATATATATATATATATACATACACATATATATATACATATATATACATATATATATGTGTGTGTTTGTGTGTATGTATGTATGTATGTATGTATATATTAGTTACCTTGTGTCTATGTGTGCAAAATATCTCAACCAAACTCCTCTCTGAATACTTGGTCTACAGAATTGAAATTTGAAGGATATTTGAACATGTAGTACACTTTCGATTTGTTTTTTTAGCTGGTAAAAATTACTACGAAGGTGTTAAAATTGAAAACAAAACAGTTGGCCTTGGCAGGGTAAATCGAATAAAAAACGCCTACTATTTCTCTTGCGCATGTTCAAAATTAAACATAGCTTGAAGTCGTTTAATTTTTAACCTTTCGTATGTCGGAGAGATGAATAATAACATTCTGCTTTCGATTCCACCCGATGGTACCAAATGCCATACTTTTTATAACTTTTGAATCATTACAATATATTGGATCATAAGTATCGATATAGAATTTTTACAACCAGGCAACTTGCTAGTAGAATATTTTTGCAATATTTGATAATGACTTCATGAAAAATACAAACATTTTAAGTTATCATAAACTGAAATTGAGAAAGTAGAAATATTTTTAAAAATTTATTAAAAGAAAAAAAACATCTACTGCTTTCATTCTAGCAGGCCGCCCGGCGTTGGCCGATAATAAAATACTCTTAAATATGATATTTTAGTTTATGCAGATGGCGTATTGATTATTGATTATATATATATATATATATATATATATATATATTGATTATTGATTATATATATATATATATATATATATATATATATATATATATATATATATATATATATATATATATATATATCAATGATTTCAAAAGTTTAAAAAATTTACCTGGGTGCCATCAGGTAGATTCGAAACAAAAATATGTAGCGCTCTAACCGAGACCGTTAGCGTTTGAGCTATCAACAGAATGATAAAAAACGGTAAAAATTAACTGACATTAACCTGTAATAGTATTTTGAGCATGCGCAGAAGTAACAGATTTATTTGTCTTACTTCTAGCAAGGTCATTTTTTTATTTTGACCTCTAATCAGCTATTTCATCGGCTAAAAAAAACAAACCGAATTTATTCTACATGTCTACATACCTTATATGTAAAGTCTCAAGTTTGTAGACAAAAAGAGAGGAGTTTGATGGATAATGTTTCGCACACACAGTTTGATAGATAATGTTTCGCACACACAGAGACAAGGTTCAAAAACAGCCTACAGAAAATGGACTCTGATTTATGAAAGTGTGATACGTTATGAAAAGGAAGGGTTGTAAATTTGGGTTGAATTTGGGGGTATCAAAACCACAGCGAAATATGATGAAAATAAAAATAAAATAGATAAACCCCATAATTTATTATACCATACCTGTTCACACGGAAACACTTATCACAATATTCTGTGGATCTATATTAAAAAACCTTTGTGACATATTTCCATTCTATGGAGGTCAGTTGCGAACGAACATCTCATAATTTTATTATACCATATTTCTTCAAACTGAAACATAATTATCAAAGTATACTAACGCAGATTGATAGGGAAAGTCTTTATTAAAGTTTGTGCCTATTTTCCATCGATTTTGGAATCGGAATTTATGTACAAATTTTCCGATTCCCGATTCCGAATCCGATCAATGGTCCCAACACTAATATATATATATATATATATATATATATATATATATATATATATATATATATATAGCCAGTAGAGTTTAGTTTCCTAGAAGTACATCCAATGAAACAACATGTGTCTACCAAAGAGTGCTCAATGAGTGAACAGAGCAGGTATATTAAATTTATTTATACAAACATTAATGACTACATATGTGCATAAATGTTTCTGTAATTATCCGCGTTGGAGGATTACGTCTTCAGGCCAAGAATTACCGTCGAAAACTGATATTTCAATCAAAAAACATTTTCCTATTTCGTTTGTAAAGTTAGAATGTAACCTGGGTGGGAGTCATAACTCGGTGAGAGGACAAGTGAGGTCTTTGAAGATAATAAACATCTTCTATTTCAATTCCCTTTCTCTCTATCTATCCCATCTTTTGGTTTTAATGGCATAAGGTACTTGAGAATTTAGTATTTTTGTCTTACAGTCTGTAAATTAAAAACATTTGCTATGGTCACTGAGTACTGACCGGTGTTTTTCAATCAACACCCATCCACACACATACAGGCACACACACAACACACACACACACAGAAACACACACCCACACACACACACGTAAATACAGATATTCAGAAGCGAATATATGCTGTTCGTTTTATTTTACTCACACACACGCACTGAAACTAGGCAATAACTATAACTACGCAAGAATAAAATTAAAATTAAAATAAGGTAAATAAAACAAATAAATAAAAATAAAAATAAAAGATAAAAATAAAAACAAATAAACAGAATAAGAATAAACATAAAGCCTCGAATGTTATCTAAACTCCACATGTACATATATATATATTAATATACTTATAAACGCCTACACCCTGCTACACCCGCGTATATATACACACACATATAGACATACATAGACATATAATGGTCATATACAGTTATGACATGTTTACATCTATACCTACATACGTAGTAATATCCTAATAGTAATATTCTAAAACCCGTGGACCCCAACTGGATACACATCCTCATAAATCAACCCATATATATATATATATATATATATATATATATATACACATATACATAGATATACACATATATATACACACACACACACTTATACACATATACATATACACATACATATATACACACGCGCACCAGCATACACACAATACATACACATTCAGACCATCCGCAGGTGCAGAAAACATCCCCATCTACTCGCGTCTCCACATCGCCACAGACGTATACAAGACACATACACATATATATATACCAACACAGACCACCGCATATACCCACAAGCACACACACGCGCAGGTACACACAGAAACCCGGTCACTCATAACGCAGGAAAACATAGCAATACATGCACAAATGCAAAGACCTTTTTCAATAATAATAAGGTGCCTTTTTTAACCTCAGTAGCGTGGTAACCCCTCTATATATGAAATAGCATGACACTACATTCACATTTAACATTTGTTTTATTTACCTTATTTTAATTTTAATTTTATTCTTGCGTAGTTATAGTTATTGCCTAGTTTCAGTGCGTGTGTGTGAGTAAAATAAAACGAACAGCATATATTCGCTTCTGAATTTCTGTATTAACGTGTGTGTGTGTGTGTGTGTGTGTGTGTGTGTGTGTGTGGGTGTGTGTTTCTGTGTGTGTGTGTGTTGTGTGTGTGCCTGTATGTGTGTGGATGGGTGTTGATTGAAAAACACCGGTCAGTACTCAGTGACCATAGCAAATGTTTTTGATTTACAGACTGTAAGACAAAAATACTAAATTCTCAAGTACCTTATGCCATAAAAACCAAAAGATGGGATGGATAGAGAGAAAGGGAATTGAAATAGAAGATGTTTATTATCTTCAAAGACCTCACTTGTCCTCTCACCGAGTTATGACTCCCACCCAGGTTACATTCTAACTTTACAAACGAAATAGGAAAATGTTTTTTGATTGAAATATCAGTTTTCGACGGTAATTTTTGGCCTGAAAACGTAATCCCCCAACGCGGGTGATTACAGAAACATGTATGCACATATGTAGCCATTAATGTTTGTATAAATAAATTTTATATATATATATATATATATATATATATATATATATATATATATATATATATATATATATATATATATATGAATTTTCAAGTTTTACTTGTCTGAAAACAGTATCAATTAATTCCCATTCTTTAATTACTAATTAATTTAAAAAAAAAGATATTGCTAATTTATTGTTAAGCTATGTTATTGATCTGGAAACGGTATCAACTATTTCATTGTCCACTCGAAAGTGTTCCCGGTTTTGGAAAAATATTGCTAATCTTTGTTAATCCTTATTATAAATCTACATTTCTTATCCAGGTAATTATCATTATAATAAGGATTAACAAAGATTAGTAATATTGTTCCAAACCGGAAACATTTTCTTAGTCGAATGGACGGCGAAATAGTTGATACCGTTTCCAGATCAATAAAATAGCTTAACAATAAATTAGGAATAACAATAAAATATTTAGTAATTAAAGAATGGGGATTAATTGATACTGTTTTCTGACAAGTAAAACTTGAAAAATCGTAGCTCGTTAAACATTTATCTTGTTCTAAACGATTAAATAAAAAAACAACAAAAAAATCTAGGTGAACCCCCATTTATATATATATATATATATATATATATATATATCAGTCCTCGCGCCAAAGAGCAGGACACCAAAATGTTTTAAATAATAATAATAATAGAATAACAATAACAAATACATTCGCTGGCGAGGACTACTATTGACCGTAAACAGTTATACAGTCCTTTTGAAAATTTCATCTCTATTTTTCTCGTTATGTACTGAATATTACATTATATGAAATATTTTCCTTATTAAATTTTAAAGGTTTTCTATTCTGAAAGAAGTTTAAAAAATTTAATCTAAAAAAGTTATTTTAAAGTTTTTGTTTTAAAAAAATCAGATTTTCTCATTATTCAGACCTGTATTGCAAAGAGGGGATTTTATGTAATGTACATTTTGTTGCAATTTAAAAAGATTATCTTTCATCTAGCAATTAATGATATAGATATAAAATTTTCAATGATTTTTTTTTAAAATGCAACAGAATGTACATTACATAAAATAAATCCAAGGTAATTTTTTGATTCAATTTAAATTAAATTTTTATACCTTACTTTGTAAAATTTATAAAAGTGCACTTTGAAGATAAATAAATTTCAAATTGAATCTTGTACCTTTATTTTTAAAGCCTATAGTAAAAACATTTTGTTTAACAATTTTCATGCCTTGGATGAAATGCTTTTCTAACTTGTATATATATTTATCAAATAGCCACAGATCTAATCCTGACCTGGCTCAACATCACTTAATTTTGGTTATCTAACGACAACCGGTTTGTCCACGTGATTATAATCATGGCGTATCTACATAACGCTTGTGTAAAGGTGACCTTCGTACAAGAGTTATGGGAAATTTGATACCATCTTATGAGGCTTATTTGGCCCATAGATATTTTTCAACTCAAATTGGTTGAATGGTGAATACGGAAACTGACCTTGGCTCAGTTTCTCCTCATCATATAGATTATAAATTACATTAGTTGCATTCTTTTTTTTATCTTATTTTTCCTTCATAGTTTGTCTCTTAGGAAAACAATGGCTATCCACAATCGCGCAGCTTCTAGGTCATTTTGTGGCAATCTTTAAGTGCGGGTATGCGAAAATAATGTTAAGAACGGTAGTTTTTCATAATAGTTCAAGTCATAAAATAGTAACTTTCATTAGAAGTTTAAAGTTTTAGATTTAGAATCACGTGGTAGGATTATATGACGTCTTGGTTAGAAGTATGGGACAGAAACGAACTAGAGAGTTTTCTCATCTGGGAAGTTAAGAATTAAGAATTAAATTGATCGGTGCGGAGGTTGGACAGAGAAGATTCAGTTTGTATTGAAATATATTAAATGGTGGGGGCATGATTTAAAAAAATATACAATTTTTGACATCTTAAGTACGTTTTAAATTACTTAATTATGACTTTTTCTTCCATAATTATTATTAAATAAATATTTGTATAAAATGATCAGAAAAAGGCCAAGTTAAGAGCCAGATTTAAAAAATGGCCAAACAGAAATTTTGAAGGCCAAACTGCTTTTAAAAAAGCCAAATTCGCGAAATTTGGCTTTAAAAAAGCCAACCTGATAGTTTTAAAACAGTAAAACAATAATGTAATAAGGAGAGTACAAAGCACACCTTAATTTTACTTTCGGCATCTTCGTAACTCTCACTTCTCTTACTTTGTCCTTTAGACCTCACATTCTATGAGCAGTGTTTCTTACAAACGGGCAAGAATTGCTGTTTCCTGGGTCGGAGGTTTTCCGTATAATGTTATTTGTTGGCTATTTTTTTTAACCTTGAAGTAGTAATTTTTAGCTTCATGCTTTGTCTGGAGCGATTTGCATGACACAAATAAGTGAATCAATGTATAATGTAGATACTAGATATTGAACCTTGGATGAAAAAATACCATTAAGACTGATATCTTTTATAAGAATAGATTAAATAAGAAAATGGAAAATGCATTGGATATTTAAAGTTTTTGAATTAGGATGACATGGCATGATATGACGTCATGAAGAAAGTATAGGACAAAAAAAAAAAAAAAAAGAAAAGAAAAAAAAGAAGAAGCCTGCCATTGAAAAATTAGGAGTGAAAGTGATCAGACAAGTTCGTGAATCATTTTGAGTCGTGCAGAAGCGGGAAAGGAAAGATGCAGCTGATTTTGAGGTCTTTCGTTTTTTTTTAAATTTCTTTCTTTTAAGATAATAATCATGAGTATGGGAAAGCCAAACCGGCTGCAAACATCCACCCGTTTTTATTGATACCAGCCGAGAGCTCTTTTTAGTATCCTCGGTTTTCCCTTATATGCAATTGTCTGGACTGTCTCTTAGTCCAGATGGCCGTTGAAACACCAAAGATGATCTGATAACCAATTTTCTCAAGTCTTCCCTATTTTCTACCGTCCAGACTGTGATACTCAGGGTCAACCTTTGCCCACTCTTGAATATTTTTCTCCCACCTTTTTCTCTGCCTGTCTTCTTTTCTTTCTGTACATTACACACTTCATTCCCCTCTTCTTGACAATGGTCAGTAAATCTTCATATAGCATGTCAGCTTGGATAATTCTGCTCGTCATGTCTTCATTTGTAAAGTGGTCTTTATATGAGATGTTGATCTTTCAGGAACGTTTCAGCAGGATGTCCCCTTATCTCTCTTACAGTCATGTTCTCACAGAGATGTTGCTAGACTTTCTCTGCTCTGTCATTATTTTCATGGTAGGTTTTAGAATTAGAATTACGTTTCAATATACATTATTTTTTTTTTTTTTACCTGATTACGCGTTGTCCCTGAGTTGGGACTCCACTGAAACATGTATGCATATATGTAACCAATAATATTTGACTATATATATATATATATATATATATATATATACACACTAGATAGGGGGCGCTCGTCTTTGCCCGGGCGTAAAATATGCTCAAATATGATGTTTTAATTTGTCCAGATTTCTAATATATTATTAAAGAGTCGTGATTTTAAAAATATAAAAAAGTATTTGGGTGCCATCAGCTAGAATCGAAAGCAAAACTGTAGCATTCAAAGCTGGTGACGTTACCACTGTACCAACGTGACATGCATATGCTAAACTGCTAAAAAATAAAAAAAAATTAACTATAATGAATCTACAAAATGTTTAACGTTTTAAAAACATTTTACCGATTTTTGACCCTTTAAAACTATTTTAAACGGTTGGCGACCCATAAAAGAACGGTTCGTGACCCCCAACCCCCAATCATTTGAGGCCCCTAGCGCCGCTATACGACTTTTAGTTTCAATGGAGATAAAGCTTGAATATATGGAGACAGACAGATGGACGGACAGATGAACAAACATAGCCTTCTTGATATTAGATATACAAATATCTAGATTATATTTCTCTTAGTTCGATCTGTTCAATAGTTCACTCCTCTACTCAATTTGATAAGGAGCTTTATCTCGAAATTTCATTGGAAAATAAAAAAAATACTATTTATATCTGAGTTATTGTATTTGTTTTTCTGTATTATATTTATTTTAATCTATATATCTGTCTGTCTGTGTTCTAGACTTTATCAAAACTGCTGTTTCGATCTGGCTGAAATTGTACATACAGTGCCGGCAAAAAGAAAGTCCGTACTTGTAATTTGTTCAAAAACTGCAAATTTAAGCTAAATTTAATGTAACTGTTTAAACAACCTATACCTCATTTGATTCGAATTTTATTCCTCTATAATTTTACCTGTCCATATTTGACTTTTAATTGAAATATTCAAGTGTTCACGTCACGGCGATAATTTAAGCTGGTTTTAAGCGAATTTGTTGCTGCAGACTTTTTTTTGTCTCCTCAATTTGAAGCTATTTTTTAATTGACGTGAACACTAGAATATTTGAATTAAAAGTCAAATATAAACAGGTAAAATTATAGAAGAATAAAAGGCCAATCAAAGGAGGTATAGTTTGTTTAAACAGTTATATTAAATTTAGCTTAAATTTGCAGTTTTTGAAAAAATGACAAATGCGGACTTTCTTTTTGCCGCCTGTGTAGATCTTTGTTATGATAAGTTGTGGCTAACTATGTATTATGGTATCCGTTCTGTTATGGATTAGTACAGTGTGGAACGATAAAAATGTCACCATAAAGAAAACAACGCTACAGTTTTATTTTAAAACTTTTATTGAAACAATCAATTCAGGTAACTTGATTATATAGTAGAGCTGACAGCTATTCGATGTAGCCACCTTAAGCCTCAATCACCGATACGGACCGGAAACTGGGAGCATGCCTTTTCTACAAGCGCTTGCGGAGCTCAACGAATATTCGGCGCATGGTGGCGATCAGGCTAGTTTTGGTGTTGTGAGAGGTCATGTTGGTGATGTTCTCGACGTATGACCAAACGAAGTAGTCCAGCGAGAGAAGGGTACAAAGTCGTAGCACTTCTTCTGAAGCCAATCCTGGGTCTCTTTGGACTTGTGAGCTGATGCCTAGTCATGCTGCCACACCCAGGGTTTGCCAGCGGCCACCTAATCGTACCAGAAGATGACCAAACTTCAGCACAGTCAGGTTCAGGTACACTTTAATGTTGACTTTCAAGCAGATTTCGAAGATGCGAAGTGTCATGATGTGACCCTCACTTTAAACTACACCAAAAACCATAACCGTGGCCGAAAACATTGTTTTTATCACCCTGGGCACGTCCCTGTTATTCTTGGCAGTCCAGCGATGCATTTTGAGCGTGCTGGCAATGGTCCTGTTGTCATAACCTGGATCGGTAAAGAGCATGAGTTGTATAGCGGCGAATCTCCGATCTCGCTCGTTGAACATTGTGCCACTTTCAGACATGATAGAAGGCTCCTATCGCTCTTGGAATACTACAGCAGACTGCAAAAAAAAAAAAAGAAAAAAAGAAAAAGAAAACCGTTTTTCATCAAACGGAAATGGAATCATGTTGTCTTTTCTATGGAGACAATTTTATCGTTCCACCCTGTATTTAATGCGATAATTAGTACAAATTTAACCATATTCAACCATCAATTTGGCATAATCACTCATCAACGGGCTATAACTGTTGACCGTTTTCAACGAGCTAAAACGTCTAGTATTATATATCTTTGTCCATCCAACTAACATTCACTGATAATATTGCGACTAGGTTAGTATTTACATACCGATACATACTCATACATACAGGTCCCACATATACATATACCCACAAATATTCACATATCTGTACATATCTATCCAAGCCAGTACAGATCTATCTATCTATCTATCTATCTATCTATCTATCTATCTATCTATCTATCTATCAAATTCTCTCTCTGTTATATTTTAGCTGTCTATTAATGATATCATGATATTTTTATGCAATGGAAATAACCAGTATGAAACGAAGCAGTTGGTAAAATAGCACGGCGAGGTTGAGAGGCTAGAAGGATGTGAAAGTTGGGAAGGAGGGGGAGGGGATAGATAAATAGATAAAAAAGAGAGAGTGGGTTGAGGTAAACGAAAGAGGAAACGCTTATGAATAAGACGAATGTGAAAGAGAGTAAGATAAGACGAACAACGGTAACGCTCCCCTCTCTCTTTTTCTCTCATCTCTTTCTTTTTCCTCTCAGATGTACTTTTATCTAAAAAGATAAAGGAATTGTATTATTTTTGCTGTTTTTTTTATTCTTTCTTTCGTTTTTTTTAATTATTTCTGTACATTCCTGATTTTTTTTTCTTTTGAAGAGTTCAATTCTATTATCGCTTTTGTGATGGCTGTGATTTTATGAAGTGAGGGAGAGGAGCGAGAAAGACGAGGGGAAAATAAAAGACGAAGGAACTGAGGTGGGAATAGGTAGGATACAAAAATCGTTGTTGAAATTAAATAGGTGGAACGAATTGAAGAAAAAATGAGCGGAAGTAGGGAGCAGAAAGGATAAAAATGTGTAGAAGTAAAAAAAAAAAGAAAGGAAGAAGAGAAAAAATAAAGAGAAGGATAAGAGAGAGAAGGAGGAGGAGGAGGAGGAGGAGACGAAGAAGACGAAGAACAAGAACAAATACAAGAAAAAGAATAAAAAAAGAGGATAAGAAGGATGATGGATAATAAGATGCAAGAAGCGTGAAGATGAGATGGAGAAGAAAAAAGAAAAAAGGTGAGAAGAGAAAGAAAATAAAAAGATAATGCGGAAAAAAAAGAAGAAAAAGTCAAGAGGGATAAAAAAAAGGCGGGAGGAAGAGGAGAAAACGGACTACAGCAATAACGACAAATGTAGTGTATTGGTAGTAGTAAGAAGAAGAGGGGAAGGAGCAGGAAGGATATGGAAAATGGATTGCTTGTATTGATAACAATTACAAACAGGAAGGGAAGCTTAGATATACAAATAGGGGAGAGAGATAAAGTGTGTATGTGTGTATGTAGTGTGTGTGTGAGAGAGAGAGATAGAGAGAAAGAGAGGGAGAGAAAGAGAGGAAGGGAAGGAGAGAGAAAGCGGACGGCGACAGAGACAGCAAAATACAGAGACTGCTTTAAATGATGTGTCGTTTGCAAATGCTTTGGGAATATCAATACGTTCATCGTATGAATACATATGTAATACTGGTAGAGAAATGCAGTCCGGAATAAATTTTTCTTCTTATCTACATAGAAACCACCTATTCCAAACGCACCTAGCTGCATAACGACCAACCTACGTATTCGCCTCCACCACCACCATACACGCACAAGCAAACACAAGTTGCAGTTTTATCTAATGATTTCCCCCCTCCTTACATCTTAACGGATTTGGGTTTCGTAACATTACTATGGCATATGAGTGCTGTGATTTCAATCTGAGACAAAACGGATTTGGCCTTGTGTCAGATTTCGGACGAAAAAATCTTCAGAATTATATATAAGTGCTGAGTATTACAGATAACGTAACATGTGTCCGTGGAAAACTGACGTTATATATATATATATATATATATATATATATATATATATATATATATATATATATATATATATATATATATATATATATATTAACAAAAGTACCCGTCGTTGACTGGGTTCGAAAACAGCCTACAGAAAATGGACTCTGATTTATGAAAGTATGATAGGTTATGAAAAGGAAGGGTTGTAAAGAGATAACTTGGAATTTGGAGGTATCACAACCAAAGCAAAATATGATGAAAGTAAAAATAAAATAGATAAATCCGATAATTTATTATACAATACCTGTTCACACTGAAACACTTATTACAATATTCTGTGGATCTATATTAAAAAACCTTGTTAAAATTTGTGACATATTTCCATTCTATGGAGGTCAGGCGCGAACGAACACCTCATAATTTTATTTATTTATTTTTTTTTTTTTACATTTTCACCCCAAACCAGGCACATTGCCACTTTGGTGTAGGGGGCTACTATCAGGGGAAACAACTACTGGGGTACTATGTAGGGATTTGGGCGGCAAGATGTTGGTTCACGTTGCACTTGAACTTCTGCATATCAGTACAGTTGGGGAAGCAGTGACCTGGAATGGAATTCCAGAGTCTAGCGGTTCTGGGGAAGAAAATACTGGAGTAGAAAGATCTTTTACATCTAGGGATCTCTACAGTGTGGGGGTGGGATTTTGCAGCTTGTCGGGTCTGTCGAGGGTGTTCACGTCGTGGGGGCACAAGTGCTTGCAGTTCCTCAGAGCATTCACGATTAAAATACTTGTAGAACAGGCAGAGGGATGCAACGTTTCGTCGATGGGACAGAGGCTGAAGCTTAGATGCCAGTTTAGGGCCTATCAGATTTGCGACTCTCTTTTGAACCTTGTCAAGGAGCGAAAGACTAGTAGCCGATGCACCAGCCCAAATATGACAGCAATACTCCATACATGGGCGAATGGTTGCCTTATAGAGGTACAGGATACTTTCGGGTGTTAGTAGTTTTCTAGCACGGTAGAGAGAGCCCACCTTCCTTGCAGCGGCCCTGGCAATGCCCTCGATGTAATTGTTCCAACTCATGTTTCCTGTGAACGTTAGGCCAAGGAGCTTGAAAGACGTACTCTCAGATAAAGAGTCGTTGGCCATTGCTATAGGTGGAAGAGAAGGTTTCTTGTAATTATTGAATGAAATTAGTTTATTCTTGGCGGCATTGAACGTCACCATCCATTTTTGTCCCCATTCCACTACTGATTGGAGGTCATCCTCTAGTTTTTCTGCCATTTCTTTAGATATATGTTCATTTGTTTTCCTGTCGTGCCTGCTATAGAGTGTGGTGTCATCAGCATATATACCCATCTCAGAGGCAATTTTGTCGGGGAGGTAATTCATGAATATCAGGAACAGTAGAGGTCCAAGGATAGATCCCTGGGGCACTCCCGCATTTATATCATATTGTTTGGATGCACGACTGTCGAGGACAACCTGGATTTTTCTCTTATCTAAGAAGGATTTAATTATGTTAAGTATTCTACCAGTGATACCGTATGATCTAATCTTCCTGAGGAGACCCTCATGCCATACCCTGTCAAAAGCCTTAGATATATCTAGAGCTACCGCTCTGTCCTCCCCCGCTTTGTCCAGTGAATGGTATATACGTTCAGAGATTACAGTTAGGATGTCTGCTGTGGAACGGGCTTGTCTAAATCCATATTGTTGGTCAGTCAGTCTGTAAGGAGATGGACTAGAGCATGGTTAATTAAGGTCTCAAATATTTTGGCAAAAAGTCGGAGGAGGCTAATACGGCGATAATTTGATGGGTCAGTTCTTTCGCCAGAATATTTGAATACTGGTACCACAGAAGCAGTTTTCCAACAGCCCGGAAAGCAAGATTCATTAAGGCATTTGTTGTAGAGTTTGGAGAGAACTGGAGCTACTTCGGCTGAGCACTTTTTTAATAGCACAGCTGGGATAAGCCCGGGTCCACATGCTTTTGAAGTGTCAAGGTTTTTTATGATGAGTAGAGGTGATTTTCAGATCGTCTAGCGTGGCGTCTCTCCAAATAGGAAAGTCGTGTAGGGGGTGGTTGGAAGGGTCCAGTGTGGAGTTTGAGGCAAACCGACTGGCAAGCATATTAACCTTCTCGGTTGCAACCTCGTGATTGTTTGTTAGTGGGGGAATTGTTGATTGTCCATTATTTACTACACTTTTGTAGATTTTCCAGAAGTCACGAATTCCTAGTTTTTGTGCTTCGATGCGTTTTTTAGTGGTTTCCGTAAATTCTCTCTTAGTTGCCGCTATTTCTTCCTTAACGTTACTTCTAGCTTCTATATATTTCTATCTGTTTGAACTGGACTTATGTCGGTTAAATCTGCGGTATGCATGCTACCTGTGAGCAATGGCAGTTGCGTAAGTCGAAGTAAACCATTGGGGAGAGTGGGACTTACTATAAAATTTCCGCATGGGAACCTGTGCTTCGATTGCAGTTTTGAACCATTCAGTGGTCTCATTTGCGCACTGTTCAGCAGGAAGAGAAAAAATATTTTCCCATGGGGCATCTCTGATAAGATCTCTGATTGCTTCCCAATCAGCCTTTTTATAATATCTCGTTATTTTTTAGCACTGACTCTTCAGTTTTGGCTCTAGAGTTTAGGGCGATTTCAACCATTATCACTGCATGATCAGCATTCCCAAGTGGGCTGTCGGCATTCGTTATACAATCATCGGGAACTGTGGTCAAAAACAGATCTAAAAGTGATGCCTGTTGTTCTTGCTGGTCAGGGAAACGGATTGGAAACGTAACCATTTGTGATAGGGAGTGAAATATAGAGAAGCTATGAGTTGTGCTACCCGCTGCATCTGTGTAAGCAGAGAATCCAAGCCAGTTTTTGTGGTGGACATTAAAGTCACCAAATACATGTACTTGTGCGCTAGTGTTAAGGGAGAGTACTATGTCTATGCTGTCAGTCCTGTATCGAGGGAGAGCGGTAGAGAAAATAAAAGTAGCTAATGTTGTGTTGCATGTTTAGTCTAAAGCACATAAAGGCTTGATTGTCCGATTCTAGATTTGGTTCTCTAGTCAAGGGAAGGGTATTACGAATGTAAACTCCAAGTCTGTGCAAGTGTCTGTCAGAGTCCTTACGGCAGAGTGGGAGATATCCAGGCATGTTAAAGTAGTTAGAGGGGATGGAGGAGTGTAGGTTAGTCTCACTTAGTGCTAAGATATCCGGGGTATTTGTTAGGAGAAACGCTTCAACATCAGCTAAATTAGTTCTAAGCCCACGGATATTTGTGAATGCAAGCTTCAAGGGAGGAGGCAAGTTGGATTTGTTTGACTCTAAGCCTGGTTTAAGTTTATTTTTAGATTGTACCGTCGTCATATTATTTTAAAGAGTTTCAGTTTAGGCAAGGGGGACTGAACAAGAGGTTATGCAGAGCATCAGACATGCATCACAAGTAGACCATCAGCTGACCTTTCTTCAATTAGGATTGTGGCCTCAGGAAAGCCCACCGGGGATGAGTGCAGGGTCCCTTTCCATGCGCGACATGGCACTACAAACATGCCGATATTATACAACTGTTGATGGAGCAGCCGCTCTAAGCGCTACCAAAATGTTAGGGCACCTGTACTACCAGTCGGAAACAGCAGCCAGAAACTGTCAATCCGGTACCCTCAACCTATCAGAAGAAGGTCAACCCAATCTAATTGCTCAAGCATATATGGTACTCAAAGTACTCCCAAGTGCCCAGTTTTAGGAGTGGAGAAAACGGCGGTCGTTGCCCTAGACAAGAAACAAGATCTACCACTGGGTGTTACTGTCGAATCACTGTGATAATGTCTCTGCACCTGACTAATAGGCTAAGAAAAAGAATGGAAGTCTGGAATGTATGAGTCAAGGTCGGTCCACAGCTTTGTTTCCTTTCTTGGATGAGTATTTGCAAATGCAGAAAATTGAACTTCATATCAGTATCAAAATTTTGATCACTAGGCATATCGAAATTCTCTCAACTAAATTCAACTTATTTTGACGAAGCACCACTGGATGTTCAATGGCACAGAGACCCTTTCAAAACTGAGATTGAACTTACTGGAGATGAAGCAGAAAAGCTGGCAGAGTAAAGGTTTCCAAAGCAATTATGCTGGCCTTCAGAAAAAGAAGAGCTATCTAGCATTTGTTTGTCTGTTCATGATGCGTATTCCCTACTCAGCAAAATGCCTACTGTGATGCGTATACAATTTGATCTTGATCTCATTTTGACCTAAAATATAATCTGCATCTCATTGTAGACTACAATCTGATCTTAATAAGTTTAGTTTAAAAATTTATCTTGATATCATTTTGGCCTAGACTCCCATCCTCAGCTCATTTTAGCCTACAATCTCGATATCATTTTGGCCTACAATCCATATAATTTTAGCCTACAAGTTCGTCCTTAGATCATTTTGAATTACAATCCTATCTTGATTTCATTTCCGCCTACAATATCATTTCGGTCTTATTTTCGGCCACAATTTCATCGCGATCTTATTTTGGCACACAATCCTCTTTTGCATATCATTTTGGCCTACAATTTTATTCCGATGTATTTTGATCTACACTCCCATATTAATCTCATTTTGGCCCACAATTTTAACTTGATTTTAGTTTGTCATGCAATTTTAACTTGATCTTAGTTTGTCATACAATTTTAACTTGATCTTAGTTTGTCATGCAATTTTAACTTGATCTTAGTTTGTCATGCAATTTTAACTTGATTTTAGTTTGTCATGCAATTTTAACTTGATCTTAGTTTGTCATGCAATTTTAACTTGATCTTAGTTTGTCATACAATTTTAACTTGATTTTAGTTTGTCATGCAATTTTAACTTGATCTTAGTTTGTCATACAATTTTAACTTGATCTTAGTTTGTCATGCAATTTTAACTTGATCTTAGTTTGTCATGCAATTTTAACTTGATCTTAGTCTGCCATGCAATTTTAACTTGATCTTAGTTTGCCATGCAATTTTAACTTGATCTTAGTTTGTCATGCAATTTTAACTTGATCTTAGTTTGTCATACAATTTTAACTTGATCTTAGTTTGTCATACAATTTTAACTTGATCTTAGTTTGTCATGCAATTTTAACTTGATCTTAGTTTGTCATGCAATTTTAACTTGATCTTAGTTTGTCATGCAATTTTAACTTGATCTTAGTTTGTCATGCAATTTTAACTTGATCTTAGTTTGTCATGCAATTTTAACTTGATCTTAATTTGTCATGCAATTTTAACTTGATCTTAGTTTGCCATGCAATTTTTACTTGATCTTAGTTTGTCATGCAATTTTAACTTGATCTTAGTTTGTCATACAATTTTAACTTGATCTTAGTTTGTCATACAATTTTAACTTGATCTTAGTTTGTCATGCAATTTTAACTTGATCTTAATTTGTCATGCAATTTTAACTTGATTTTAGTTTGTCATGCAATTTTAACTTGATCTTAGTTTGTCATGCAATTTTAACTTGATTTTAGTTTGTCATACAATTTTAACTTGATCTTAGTTTGTCATACAATCTAATCTTGATCTCAGTTTAGGTTATTATCTTATCCTGACTTAATTTGTTGCTTATAATTTCGTCTTGATCTCATTTTGGATTACAGTTCCATATTGAGGAGGAGGGTCGCATTCTCAATACGGATGACTGAACCTTAGATTAGACTTCTAAAACAGATAATAACTGCAGCAACAAAGCAACAATTTAAAGTAAATTTCATAAGTTCTGGGTTGCTGTATTCTATTCTGTGTAAACTGCTGCCACCTTTGTCACCCTTTCCCTACATTTCAATTCTTTTTAATCTTACACATTAAGCTGATCAACTAAATATGACGTAGATTCACCAAGTGATAAAAGATTCTCACACTTCCATGGTTAAAACTAGGTGAACAAAATTATTTGTTCCGTCTGCCTGCTTCCCACCGGACTACAACTTGGATGTCTTCAAGTCCAATGTTAACAAATTCCTAATAAACCGCCCCCTTAAGTAAACACTTCATCAAATCTCCACACTAACGTAATGTACTTGCAATAACCCCTATCCCTGAGTGGCTTCCGTGCCTTGATAAGTGGTGATCACTGTGTAAAAAAAAAAAGTATTTTCACAAAATGTGCCCTGATCAACTTGTACCTCTTCAACAAAAATACTGCAAACCTACCCGATTAGCAGCAAAATCACCCCCTTCAATATAGAGGTCCCTAAATGCAAAACTATGTTCTACTTTATCAGACTGCCTGGTCCCTGTTTTACCCATCGTGCCAACATGCAACAAGTTTAATGTAATGTGAATATATATCTTGCTGCCTGGCTTCCCCATACAGGTTGGGCGCTATAAATCTAATCCCTATCATAGTAGCCTCTTGCGCTTCAGTGCCAATATTCCTTGTTTGGAGCGAACAAAAATAAAAAAAGAAGTGTCTTCGAAGTTAGATGTTTTAACAGAAGTAACTGAGGATCTGATGTTAACTTCATCTGGTTATAGAGTGGTGGTGGTGGTGATGATGATAATGATGATGATGATGATGATGATGATGATGCATGTTTTGTTGAATACTATTCATTTATTTATAATTATTGTTGGCATTCGTTTCTACGATGTCCTTATAGTCAGAATTTTTTTCTAGAACTACATCGAGTACTTATGGGATGCCAGCATCCCTAAATTAAGTTTCTGTGGGATGAACTAAATTTGAACATGTTTTCAGTCCGTCTCGGTAACCCCTAAATCACTGTCACCTCGATGACGATGCTGATGACGATGCTGATGACGATGCCAATTATGATGATGATACTAATGATAATGATGATGATAATGATGATTAATTCGTGGATGAACATGTTCTTACGACTAATCTTCATTCAATTATTCATGCATGTTTATCAAAATGTGACAAAGAAATAAATTCAAACTGAAAGCATGAACGAAAAAACTAAACTGCCTAACAAGTTACAGTTGAGATTTGTTTCTAATTTGTTTAGTTGAGTAGAAAAAAAAATGAATTTGCAGGAAAAATGAAAAGCGAAACAAAAGAAAAAGATTCATAAATTAGGTAGGCCGTAAAGGAAGAGCCGCAGGCCGTAGTTTATCCATGGCTGGTTTGAAATACATGCAATTGGGAGGGAGAAATGCCAACTTGTCAGGTAGTGTTAGGTTGAATCGATCAAATTTACTAAAAATTAGCTGGTAGCTAGAATTTATAAATGTTGCTACTTCGCTCTCTTGTACGACCTTTTTCTCTCTCTCTCTCTCTCTCTTTCGAAAGCTTGAACATCTTTCTTTCTTTCCCCTGTTTGTCTCTCTCTTTCTCTCTTTATATATATATATATATATATATATATATATATATATATATATATATATATATATATATCTGTAAAAATATTTTTCTTATAATATATGTCAATCCTTATTTAAGAAGCTCAATGTAATTACAGAGCAGTACAGTGAATAAATGACAAAAAACTATATTCGAAAATTCATGATATTGACCATCTTATAATTTATTCCTTTAATTCAGTTGACATTTACAATTCTTGATAGTATCTGTTTCGCAGCGCAAAATCAATCACTTAATTATTATATAAATCAGTGAATCTATTAACTCATCAAAAGAAAAAGCAACAATCAATCCGTCAAAAGGAAATAAAGTGTGATTTGACACGGTTAAAATCCGAAAATTGGAGGAGAAGCTGCAAATACCTTCAATATGGTTTTATTACGCCATTTTGAAGTTAAATTTTAGGGTTTGGTTTCGAGCTCAGCTGGAGCATTTTATTTTTCAATTACAAAAAGTGAACTGTTTAGAAAAATCATAATACCTCGCATGCACATGTTTCAGTTTCTTTCCGTTTTTTATTTACTCCATTTTTAAAGGAATTTAACGTTACGTTTAATACGTACGGTATTTCTGTTTATAATAAACTAGCCTGGGTGCCCGGCGTTGTCGGAGTGTTTGGATGTGTGTTTTGAGCAAAAAAATAAGTGGTAGTAGGCAGGCAGGCTTGAACCCCTACCGTATATATATATGCTCGATTATCGATTTTTCCAACATATATATATATATATATATATATATATATATATATATATATATATATATATGCTCGATTGCCGAAATGTTAGTCATGTTGCTTAATATTTGAGTCAATTCACATGGCTTAAATTCTTATTGACATATGTACATTGCCATTGGTTAATTGATTAAACCCATGAATTATCTATTCTAATATATAGCTGCTCATTAAAGTCGAGCTGACACGTATTTCAACGAACAAAAATCTTCTCAAAGGAGGAAATTAAATTCTCACCTAAATACTAAAGCACAAGAAATTAGATTCTCACCTAACAACATTGCAATACTAAAGCACAAGTGTACGCGTTGAACATGATACATGCAATTAATGAATTCACCAAAAGGATAAAATGGAAAGTATTCCATCATAACACAGAAAATGAAGAAAATAAAAATAACAATGTCCCACCAGATAAGGAAGATGATGGAATCCAAACAGATGAAGATGAAAATGTAAATTATGGAAAATTGTATAGAATTAAGGCCGGATCTGCCCACCACAGATATAAGCACTGGGGCAGTTTGAGTTGGCCATGCTGAATTTGGTGAAAGGCCTAAGGATAAAAAAAGCACAGATACCTGAACTAAAAGCTGAAATAAAAAAAGATGAATAAGACATTTAAAAAATACTAGATAATCTCAATTTTATAGTTCCAGCAGATAAAACCATGACCATTTAGAGTATGGACTTCAACACATATGATAATCTCATACAACGTGAACTAAGCAAAGATTATAAAAAGGCAAACGATGAAGATCTATATAGCATAAATTTACAAGCATTTGCCAGAAAATGACTATCCAAGATAAAGTAGAAGTTTGCACTTCTCTAAACGTTTACTTCAACAATATATTTAGCAATAGACTAATAGCACCATGCGTTTCAGATTTAGGCAATATTAGTAAGAAAATACTGGACAGAATTATCCCACTCCTAAAATCTAGGATTAAAAATAAACTATGGATTTCATCTGGGGAGGTAATAGGGTGGTTCCTAAAACCTATAAAAACAAGAGTTGTAAATTTATTATGTCTGATATCGATTCTTATTACATTTTAATAACTCTTGAATTTTTTGAGAAAGCATTAAAATTAACGGAAAATGTAACGGACATTTCAAAATTAGAAAGGTAGATCATTAAACTAGCTAGTAAAACCTTAGATATAAGGATGAATTATGAGCAAGGAATGATAGTGTGAACCATTTCGATGTAACGATGGACTCCGGACTCTGTAGGAGTAGGGCTATATTTATTGGATGAGATTAATTAGAAGATACCGGATTTAAATGGAGGTTTATATAGGGACGATGCTTTATTCCTAGTTAACTCTGGTGATAGGATTACAGAAAACTATGAGGAAAAATATTAAAGAATTCTTTAATGAACATAATTTAAAAATAACTATGGATAGTAACTGTAAGAAGGTTGATTTCTTAGGCATAATCCTAAATCTTAATGATAACTCTTACGAACTATACCACAAACCAAACATTATTTTACACTGATTATAATTTCAATCATCCCAAATGTATGAAAAATGCGATAATCCCTAGTATATCTAAAAGAATATCCGGTCTATCTCAAAATAAAAAAAAATAAAAGGAAGCCTTAATGAGATTAGGTTACAATGGGAAAATAACATTTATCGAGGAGGCTAGTGATAAAATAATAGAAGAAACCATACAATTTTATATTAAATGACAATGAAAAGAAGAAGTAATACCAAGAAGGAGAAGGGGCTTATAAATAGTAATAAGGGCAAAAAGAAAGAGGTCATCAACAATATCGAAAAGCATACGAGTAGCAATAAAGTCAAAAATAGGAGAAATAGGCGTAGAAAACAAGTGTGTGTCAACCTCCCCCCGTACAATGAGCATATTCTAAATGATATCCCTAGAGAATTCTATAAAATAATCGAGAAAACTTCCCACCTGAAAACAGACTAAGTAAAATAATAAATAAGGATCATGGGCAAGTAATCATTCTCGACCGCGGCAAACCTCGCAAGCACTATAATAGGATCTAACAATAGAAATGCAATACTAAATAGAAAGAGAAATGAAGCAGGTACAATAGATTTAGGGAGAAAATGCAATTGTAGGGAACCGAATGAATGCCCAATTGGGGTAATTGTTTAATTTCTGAAGTTGTATACAAATGCGAGGTTAAGGTGGATAACAGTAAGAAAGTATACGGCTTGTACGTTCAAGGGAAGATACAGAAACCACAGATCCCCATTTAAAACCGGACCAGTGAATGAACCTAATAGTGATAGAAACAATAATGTAAGTGAGAATAGTACTAGAATAATTATTAAAAACAAAAAGAAGAACACAATTGCATTAGGAGATTGGATCAGAGAACTACGTAGAAATAATAAAGAATTCGAAACAAAATGGCCAATACTGGATAAGGGTAGAAGATACCAACCTAGTAAATCCAAAAGGTGCAACATATGTTTATTTGAAGCTTATCACATAGTGCATTCTAAAGAGGTAATTTTAAACAAAACACTGGATGCCATACAAATTTGTCTCAACAGAAATAAATTCCTACACTCGCGACTTAAACCTGGGTAGAATAAACTCAAAATAGGTATTATCACTAGACAGTAAAGTATAGGGAACACACAAATCTAAATATGAAAATACGAAGGGCAAAGTAATACAACAACTTAGTGTAATTGTTTAATTGACATTGACTAGGAGGGATAGCAATTACTGAAATTTCAATTTCCTTAATTTACGAGGAAACGATCACAATAGACAATCTGATGAAGATTTTAACCTTCTATGCAAAACAATATGCTTCATAATGAGATTGACGTATATCGAGAAGTAGATATGACCATGCGATCACAATTGTTCCCAGTGCTAGACAATATATGCATAGAATATTTTAAGGACGATGTTCAGACATCTATACAGTTCGACATAGAAAAAGAACATAATCGTTATTCTTATACGTGTTGATAACTTGCACTGGTCAGCGGTCTAGGCCATCCATATATGGATAGTCTACTTTTACTGGACAAGATCTACTAAGACTACACATCTCAAAAGTAAGAATAGATCTAAAGCTACTAAAATTCATAAGAGATTTTTCTGCAAGAAATCGTGACGTAATGGAGAATGTGTAAGTATTAATCAATGTTTGGTGGATCACGAGATGCTAAACAGCTCTGACAACGGGTGGTGCCAGCATTGTGTCGGGATAGCTACCTGACAATATGTTAACTTTTATACATTCTTCCCTGCTGCACTAAAAGCGGTCAACCGTGTCATAGAAAAGAGGGGCTGTGTGGTGAGATGACCCTCAACATTGAACTCAGCAGTGATCCACCACTTGCATGTTAAAGCAGATACGCCAACAGCTAACACCCTTTTGAAGCAAGGAAGCAATTGGAATTCATCGAGCCCCATTTGTCTCAACTGTTTCGGGCCAACCAGGTATCGAGAAAAATGTCTAGAACAGCAGGTTTTTGTCGTATTATATTTGGTCGAACTGATGCCTTGATTTCACAGATAACGGAAAAGTGCAGTGTAGAGGTGAGTGCCTTTATCGAGCTGGACACGGACTATCAGACTATTGCTCTCGAACATTTGTGGAGATCCGCATGCGTTACTGGAGTGGTTTGGTTTCCTGCACACCGAACAAGTCTTTCCAGGCAGGGCAATGTGTATGGCGTGGGGTGGTGGTCAAATATACCATGGGTAATACTACAACAGCCTTGACAGGATTGTGGTGATTTGAGTTGTCGAGACTTGTTTCTGTGATAGGTGGATACTGGTCTAACAGCACAAATATCAGATGACTGGATGAGCTGACTGATCTCTGAGCGCTGCAACAAAGGCGTCTTCGTACTTGATAACATCTTCGATGCCCGGCAACTGACTAGCCTTAGCAAAAATGACTGTTTGGAGAGTTGCATTTTTGATCTTACGTATAAACTGGTCCTTGGTGTTAATCGGAGAGATATCAAAATAACACCTAGGACAAGCGAATTCACAATCTAAAAACTGAAAGAAATTAATATTTGGAGGATGTATTATAGGTCTAGAAATTGATAACTTGTAGAAAGTAGAGAAGTTGGCGTTTAAATGTAAATATGATTCACGATGCACGCGGTGCTAGCAGTAAAAATACAAAGCAAATCTAAAAGTCCTTCAAAGGTTCATTTTCAGCTTGAGTAAGATTGCCGAAATTCATGCGATGGGCAGCAGGTTAATGCGTACCGTAATAATTCAATTGCTTCAAGCATTTCGACTTCTGGCATGCTGAAAAACGCTGAATATGAACTAATGACAAATGTATAGGAGGTTCTGAAACTGTGTTGGTAACATTCTTGTACACTTCCTAATTAATGACGAACTTTCAGAACTGATGATTCGTCATGTTCGCCACGACAGTAGGGAGTTTGATTGAGGCAGCTGAAGGTTTGAAACTTGCGGAACTGGCAACAATGGACGGGCCTATCTTCGGAGAATAGGTTAGGGCAAGAGAAAAGATAGCAAGTATGTCACTAAAAACATGAATACCGAGACATCTGTTTGTATTTGAATTAGTATTTGAATTAGTTAGTATTTGAATGGATTTTCTCAGTGACACGTTTTTTTACGAAGGTTTGGGCGTATTGGGTGCAGTCAGGGTCTGGGGCATCAGTCTGAGTGAAAGTTCATTATTGGATTTTAATTATAAGGTGAAGCTCGAAGATTCAAACCCGATAGATAAAGCAAAATAAATAAATAAATAAAAATAAAAATAGACAAAGAAATAAAAAAATAATAAATAAAATAAAAGCATTACCCTCCCTCCCCAACATAGACACACAACGTCCACCATATCGGTATGCACCTAGAATTCTGCTAGCTTCCCATTTCCGATATGACCTGAAGATGGGTAAGTCGCATTTTTCAGACTCTTAAGCTAAGGTTAAAAAATGTTTCTATCTAACTTTTTGAAATCTATTTTGTGCTAATTACCACTAACTGTTTTCTTATTGCAAACTTGACTCAAACTTAATTTTACCTATCTTGCCATATTTTTCTCTTTTTTGTTCTGAATTCTTTTTTGTCAAACATGCTATTAAACAATATTGTCTTGATACATGTAAAACGAAAAGAAAAAAAGTCACGCATGAAAACGAGAACCTTGAAAATAGAACCTTAATCTATTATCTAAGCTCAAATGTAAATTACAAAAAATTAATCCGACTTCACAAATTGATAAAAGTTCATAATTGGACTTTAATTATAAGGTGAAGCTTGAAGATTCAAACTCGAGATAGATAACGCCAAAACATCCCCACATTAATATGGGAGGGGAGATTATCTTCAAACAGCGTCCTGAATTGATAATTGAGCACCGGACATACTAAGTAGATATTAATAAATCCCTCGTACCTATTCCCTTTTTTTTTGTTTTTTTAATGGCGAGTAGATAATGCAGTGGATGTGTGTGGCAGCTCCAGTAACTCTTGGTTCTCCTTTTTTTGTCCCTCAGTCTTCATTCAAATGAGTGATTTTTTTGACAAAGGGTGAAGAAAAAGCTGCTTTCCAGGTCGGTAATACTTGGTGAACAGTAGTCTGAGATGTCGGAAATTTTTCTGTCTCTATGTCTATCCTTGTGGCCATGTCAATACTAAGGGTGCTGGAGGTAAACGTTTCGTCTGGGCTGACGTTATCCGCCTGATAGTCAGGGACCCGAACCTTGGATTAACCACTAAGGAGGTTGTCCTATCAGCAGGTGCAAAATACTGGGGCTGCTGCATTGCCATTTGGCGAATGGATTCTGGACCATGCAGTAGTCTCTGGTGGGACCTCTCTATGCCATACTAGTAGATAATTGTTACGGCTTTACCTTATCATGTTCTACATAAAAAAATTCCTGTCCTTTTCTTTCTTACTTTCACTCTCTATCCTGCTCTAACCAAGTATGCCGACCTGTTCCACAAATCCCAAAACCTCAACATGAAATATCTCCAGAAAAAAACTCGAATAAAGCTAGAACCCGATCTTCCAACCTATACCCCTACTACCATGTCTCCTTCTCCAACATCAGGGGTCTACGTTCCAACCTTCCAGAGGTTGAAACCCAATTACAGGAGACGAAACCGGACATATTCTTTCTAAGCGAAACTGGAATAGGGCCGACCACTTCCCTAGATGAGTTCATAATTAACGGATACTCAAACTTAACATCTAAATCTGACCCCCAAGGGCATGGAATATGTGCCCACATTAAAGATGGCTTCCCGTGGGGCAGGGATATCTCTAGATAAGATCCTAATTTACCTTATATGTGCTTCCGGGTTGCACTTGCTTACACCACTGCATTTATATTTGCCCTTTATCGGCCCCATAACAGCGGAGTTACTATCTTTAAGAGTATATCTGAGAAAATAGACCACATCCAGTCTGCACATCTCTCGGCTAACATTCACATCTGTGGTGACTTCAATGTCCATAGCGTGGAATGGCTGACTCACTCAAATAAGACAGACGGTGAGGGGAGGTTCTGTCATGATTTTGCCATTGCTTATGACCTCACTCAGATTTTTCGCGAGCCCACCCGTGTGCCCGATACTACAGGTCAGTATGCAAGCCTTCTAGACCTTTTTCTCTCCACTTCCCCTGAGCTATGTTCATGTTCCGTTCTTTCTCCTCTAGGATCCTCCGACCACTCCGTCATTTCAGTTAAGATAAAAATGAAATGTAATAAGTCCCCAGACGTACCCCTCCACCGTACTGTATACCGATACACATGACTGACTGGGATAGCTTCCGTACATTTATATCTGATCTACCTCTGCATTCCATGTTTAAAAAGGATGTGTCCTCTATAGTATCAGACCTAACCGAATGGTTAATTGTAGGCAGAGACCGATTCATACCATCGTTTTTTTTACAAGGTAGTCACCACTTATCAAGGCCCGGAAGCCACTCAGGGATAAAGGTTATTGTAAGTACAGTACGTTACTGTGGATATTTTAGAGTGTCTACTTAAGGGGGCGGTTCATCAGGAATTTGTTTACGTTGGACTTGAAGACATCCACGCTGTAGTCAGGAGGGAAGCAGGCAGACAGAACAGAGTTCCACAGGCGTGCAGTTCTAAGAAAGAAGCTTAAATCGTGTTTTTAATTTTATTTTTTCAATGTAAGTTTTGAAGCTTTCTGTAAAAAAAAAAGCGCTCCGTCATTATCAACAGTTTGATTATTCGACAGATCTAACTTGTTTGAACTTGAGATGGGACTTCACTTTTCAATGACTAGACCTCCTATTTACGAAGTATACGACTAGAAGGCGGTTGAAACCGAACTTACCATGACGAATTCCATTGTCCGTTTTCGTATACATAAGATCGTTTGCGTTTCCTTCTACTGTCCGAATTTTGCTTAAGAAATCAGATGTGTTTATTCATAATTATTCTAATAAATCTAATCGAAGGAATTTGTATAGTTGAACACATTCTTTTGAATGAGACGCACGGAATCCGATTCCAAACACATGTCTCCCTGTTATTTGAATGGGCCTTCGCTGAAATTATTGGATAAACTTGTATATACTTATATACATTTATGTGGTTATGCCTTCATTACACACACACACACACACACACACACACACACACACACACACACACACACACACACGTGTATATACATATTATATATATATATAATATACACACACATACACACACACACATATATATAGACACCCACACATGTATATGAAATGACTGTCAGTAAGTATGGTAGATAACAGACTAGAGAAGGTAACAGATGGGAAAAGTCAGCACGGCGAAATAAATAAAAATAAAAATAAATATAATTTTTTCCTTCCTGTAAGCAATGATTACTGGGTGGAAAACATGGGTAAATTGAAGACGCGAGACGAGACGAGATTTGAAATGGACAAAACGAGGCAAGAATAACGGGCAGAAAAAAAAAAGAATCGAAATAGAACCATCAGACGCCATCTTGAATCCACTAGTTAAATGGTGGCCAACAATGTGTAACTAGTTATCTTAATCATCGAAAATGTACATATTTTCCCTCTCTTTCTACTTCGCTCGCCATGTTCAATCAATAATAAAGACCAATATGTGTAGAATAGCAACGACGGTAACTTTTGCTAGTATACATATAATTTTAAATATATTAGATATAATATATATGGCTATGACAATAGCATATTCCTTTGATTATTTTTACTCTCGAGTATATATCAGTTAATATCTTATATGTTTTTAGATACAGTGCTGTGGTTCTCGATTGATTAACTCTGTCTAACTGTGTCAGATATATGCTCGAGAGTCCAACCAATGAAAAGATATGCTCTCGTCACAGCCCTAATAATATATATGATATCGATTAGAATATACATATATTATATATATTATATTTAATAACATACCTATATACATAAACACGCGCTCACACATACGCATATATATATATATATATATATATATATATATATATATATATATATATACTAGCAAAAGTACCCATCGTTCACTGGGTTCAAAAAGAGCCTACAGAAAATGGACTCTGATTTATGAAAGTATGATAGGTTATGAAAAGGAAGGGTTGTAAAGAGATAGCGTCGAATTTGGGGGTATCAAAACCAAAGCAAAATATGATGAAAGTAAAAATAAATACATAAACACCATAATTTATTATACCATACCTGTTCACACTGAAACACTTATCACAATATTCTGTGGATCTATATTAAAAAACCTTGTTAAACTTTATGACATATTTCCATTCTATGGAGGTCAGGCGCGAACGAACAACCCATAATTTTATTATACCGTATTTCTTCAAACTGAAACATAATTATCAAAGTATACTTACGCAGATAGATATGAAAAGTCTTTATTAAAGTGTGTGCCTATTTCCATTCTATGGAGGTCAAGCGCGAACGCAGACGCCACACTTTTATTATACCATCCCTATTTAAGTTAAAATATACTTATCAAAGTATTATTATGTACATCTTTATCAAAAGCACTTGTAGACGTTTTTTTTTTAATTTTTTAATTTTATATTTCCATGCTTATATATAAATATATATATATCTATATATATATATACATCATGGCCTTTGCACTAAAGTCACATAACCTGTGGATGTCACTGGATGAAATTTGAAGATACGACCGAAAGTCCTTTCGTTATATCGAATATATATATATATATATATATATATATATATATATATATATATATATATATAGTCATCCACATACAGTACTGTTTCGCTGTTTCACAGCTCATCAGTGCGGCTAGACAGGCAACTACCTCAAGCCAGGATTGAAACCCGACCGTTTGTACGGCAGTCAAGGCTCCTAACCATTACGCTATTGGCGGCTGCTTGAACGAGTAGTGAGTTTAACGATGTTTTGATATCGTTCGAAATACCTCCGCTCGATTTGTTTACACACACACACATATATATATATATATATATATATATATATATATATATATATATACATACATACATACATACATGGTGACCCAAAAAGAACGGGCCCAACTCTAATTAGGCCCCGTTTCTTAGTGTTTTGTCCGAATGAAATGAAAATATGGTAATAACTAGTTTATTATATTCAAAACATCACATCTAAGCACAAGGGTCTTTGGCCTTTTTTTCTCCGTTCCACATGTTCTAGATGGCCTCCATTTAGCTTTTGTTTTTTTAGGTCACCCTGTATATATATATATATATATATATATATATATATATATATATGTATGTATATATATATATATAATTACATATTATTTACTTTCTTCAAAGTATTTGCACAATGTATTAGTCAGTTGATGTAATCACGGTTCTTCTTTAGTTGTATCTTGTCACTCTGAAATCTGTCTGCCGAACTCGGGAATTTATACTTTTTGAATTACCATAAAAACTGTATAATGGCCCCACATTTTGGGCAAACGTAAAATGACACTAAAAAAGGCGTATATTTCCGTGGTAGTCGTCAATTCATCATGGCCTTTGCACTAAAGTCACATAACCTGTGGATGTCACTGGATGAAATTTGAAGATACGACCGGAAGTCCTTTCGTTATATCGAATTGCGCAGGGAATTTACTGAAATTGTTCAAACATGGCTTTATTTTCATTTCCAAAAGACAAGAAATTTCCATTTGAACGCATGTAATTAAAGATTATTTATTACCGGGAAAATACAGTAAAGTAAGATATATTTATAATTTTAACGGTTTATTTATTTATTATTCAAATTTAAAATTAAAAACGAAGCTAAAACGACATATGATTTTTTAAAGATAAATAAATATTTATTTATTTTTCAAAGAATATTTTTATTGTTATAGCCAATTAATTTTCTTTTAACGGGATTGATTTTAAACGCTTAAGGGTGATATGCCTTGTTTGATTTGAACAAAAGTAGGAAAAAAGTTGTATTTTAACATCAAAACGTTTTCTCTCGCGTCTCCGGTTTATCAAAGGACACTTTGATCTGTTTATTCACAATGTATGCTTATTATCAACTAACTGGTCTCGAACAAAAGCATATGCATTCTTTCATTATTATTGTTATTTAAACTAGATTTTAGTGAAAAAAAAATCACGTGGACGTATACGTGAAAGCGTGTGTGAATAAAACCTATGCCAGAAAAATAAAGTAGCCGTCTTTATAAACAAGCATGAACTAGCTATGAGAAAAATATACTTCAAGTTCATAAACAGTTTTTCATCTCGTCGTTTTATGTGTTCAATGTAATGTGTTTTATTATTTCGGTGCTTATGCTGAAATGTAGGGTACTGTAATAATAACGTTGTTATACAGAAGCCTATTCATAACATGGGGAGGAGAGAGTGTCTTGTAACTACTCTGTACTATCAACTAACAATTTAATAGACACAAGTTACGGTAAAATCGAAATTTAACTCAACAATACTATAAAAAATAGCACGGTACATTCTCTGAATATGCACCGTTATTTCTTTAAAAACATAGTCTTAGCAAAAGTTTGCGAGCAATGTCGGAACTAATTTCACTAAATAATTTACGTGACTGAAATAGGAATTTCATTAATTTAATTAGTGTAAGTAATCTCTGTTGAAAAGAAAAGGGAGCTCTTACGTCGATTCTTCCATTTTTCTTGAGATCTCATTTTGTATTTTAACCCCCTGATATATATATATATATATATATATATATATATATATATATATATATATATATATATATATAACAGGAATTACAGTTAAGTTTACCAAAATGATCCGAGATGGCAAAACTAAAGTAAATTATAAATATCAAAGAATTAATATTTATAAAGTAATCTCAACCAGATGTAAAAGCTCGATAAACCCAAATGGGAGATAGAGCTTATAATAAGAACAAGTAGTTAATAAAACATGTTAAAACACTTTGAAAAAGAGTTAAAAACATATTTAAATTTAAAAAGAAAACAATAAATAAATGGATAGTCCTTAATCCGCGGAATTTCTAAGAAATACTTTCCTTCTCATCAGAGGGTATGATTTTAACAAAATGCGGGATCGGATTTTGCTTGCAAAAGTATTAAATGAAACTACAAGTAAGTAATAGATCTTACTTGATAACAAAAAGTGAAGCAGAAAGTGTTTTGTAACATGTTTTATTAACTACTTTTTCTTATATATATATATATATATATATATATATATATATATATATATATATATATATATATATAGCACAGAAATTAGGAACTCATCATTTCTGGAAAATCTACAACAGTGTAGTAAATAATGGGCAATCGATAATTTCCCCACTAGCTAATAATCATGAGGTTGTTTGCATGGCAACCGAGAAGGTTAACATACTTCCCAGTCGGTTTGCCTCAAACTCCACTTTGGACCCAGCAAACCACTCCCTCCCTGACTTTACTTTGCGGACAGCTGCCACACTAGATGATCTGAAAATCACCCTTTCTTAAGTACATGTTAGCATAAAAAAACCTACACATCTCAACAGCATGACCCAATCTCATCCCGGCTGTACTATTAAATAAATGCTCCGCTTAGGTTGCTCCAGTCGTCAAACTATACAACAAATGTCTTAACGAATCTTGCTTTCCTGACTGCTGGACAACTGCTTCTTTAGTACCAGTTTTCAAGAATTCTGGCGAAAGAACTGACCCATTAAATTATCACCACATTAGCCTCCTTCCGCTTTTTGCCAAAATATTTGAGTCTATAATTAACCAAGCTCTAGTTCATCACTTTACAGCTGATAAACGTCTGACTGACCAACAATATAGATTTAAACAAGCTCGTTATACAGCAGATACCCTAGCTGTAATCTCTGAACGTATATATCATACACTGGATAAAACAGATGAGGGTAGAACTTTTGACAGGGTTGGCACGATGGTCTTCCCAGGAAAATCAGATCTCACGGTGTCACTGGACGAATACTTAAAATAATTACACCATTCTTAAAGAAGAGAAGAATGCAGGTTGTCTTCGAGGGTCGTATATCTAAACAATATGCTATAAATGGGAGTGTATCTCAGGGGTCTATCCTTGGACTTTTA
>NC_136495.1:50269688-50327188 GCF_053919585.1 Euprymna scolopes | reverse complement strand
TATAGAGAAATTTGAACCGTGGAACAAATTCGATTTGGGTTTCATCCGGTAACAATAGCTATGGCGTCAAAATTAAAAGCAATTGGGATTGGCAGACGTAAGTCGACTAAATGTTATAATTTTACATATGCGCAAATATACATTTATATTTTTAACAACTTTTTTTTTTTTACCGAATAAGGCTAGACGTGTTTTCGTTTCAAGTGTAGCTGATGGCACTCACGTCATATTATTACTTTTTACTTTTGAGATTATTAATATATTTTGGGTAAAATATAATGATCAATACAGTATAAGTTCTATGAGAAATTGGAATCAGAGGAATGGCTGAGAAAATACAACGGATAACAATAATGAAAACGGCTGAAATATTAAGGAATATCCTTGAATGCCAAGACTAATACACATAAGTCATAAGCACTAATCGGAAATATAGAAACTACTAAAACTCAAATTCTACGAGGAATCAAGAAAATAACTTTATAATTGTAAGTTACCCCCTTCCTCACAAAAGTGACGTCATCAACTGATACCACACGAGGAGGGTCAACAAGGATAGACAGACCGAGGAGAGAAAGCACTAACCAGACCTTCACTGGATGAGTGCGAAGAGAACTGGGACCTTGAAGAGGTTTACTGCAACTTAAATCTGAGTTAAAACCAATTATCCTTGCCAGTTAGAGAGCAATGGTAAATGGCTGTTGCGATAACGCAAATTAATTTGCAAATCTTATCGGAAGAGGTGGAAAGTATTCGAAATATGGGGAGACTTGTTGTCGCTCAGACTCAAGAGAACACCACAGGTTGTTCTCAAAGAGAAATTTTTAATGGTGACCTGTGTGAAATATTTGTGAGTTCTAGAAGCAGGCATCATCAGACATCTTGTTTAGAAATGAAAGAAATACACCGTAAAAAACATTACCTCATAGTACAACATACTCGACAATATTTATATTAAGAAAGCAATGGAAACATGGATACTGGAACTGACAGCTGGAGGACATCACATAATTTATACAAGAATACAGGGATACACCTAAGGTTACTCCCTATCACCACTACCGTTTATTCTAGCCATGATGCCACCTAACTATATACTTTGGAAATATAATGCCAGATACACGTTTATAGACACAGAACAAAAAATAAGCCAACTAATATATATGGTGGATCTGAAACTATCTGCAAAAGAATAAAATAAAACTGAAAAAAAAAAAACGGATAAACACAACCAGAAAATTCAGCCTTGACATTGGAATAAAATTTAGAATAGAAAAATGTTCACTACTACAAATGTAAAGGGGGAATCCAGATATATCAGAAGACATTAAACTACCCAACCAAGAGTAGATAAGTGCGCTTGGTGAACATGTAGATTACAAATATTTGGGAATTCTAAAACTAGACACCATGAAATCGACAGAAATGAAAGAGAAAATTGGTAAAGAGTACTTGAGAAGATCCAGGAAATTCTTAGAAACAAAATTTTATAGTAGAAATCTCATTAAAAGAATAAACACCTCGGCAATATCACTAATAGGACATTCTGGACTATTCATAGGCTAAACCAAAGAAGAAATTAGACATCTTAACCAGAAGACTAAGAAGCTAATGACCATTACAGATGAAAGATGATACTGAAACTACGTGAAAGACCACCAAGGGGAAAGTGGAGGTAGAAGTTTAGAAGATTTTGTAGAAGATACAAGAAAAAAAAAACTTAGAAAAGACATTACACGAAACACAGAAAATGTATCACCACAGCGATAGACATCGTCAAAATGTCAAAATAAACAATACAAAACGGAAACGATGAGGCAAAAACAAAAACAAAAAAACAAAAACAAAAACAAAAAAGCCCCAAGAAGCAAGAAAAAAGTGGGAAAAGAAAGAAATACATCGACGATTAATAAGAATAAGAGAATAAAAAAAAAAAGAATCACGAAAACACCTGGAAATGGCTAAAAAAGGGCACGTGAACAGAGAAATAGAATCTCTATTGATAACTGCGTAAAAAACGCGATTAAAACTAACCACTTTAACGCTAAAATAGACAAAATACGGGAAAATAGTAAATGCAGACTCTGTGGACAAATAGACGAATGTTAAGCTACATAATAAGTAAATGCCGAAAATTAGCACAAAAAACATACCAAAAACAGATAGGATTGCGTAGGGAAAGTAGTATACTGACAATACAGCAACCGACTGCACTTCGAACATACAGACAAATGGTAAGGCACAAACTGGTGATAGTACTTGAAAATATAAACCACAAATTTCTTTGGGACACGGAGATACAAACAGATACACCCATTCAAGAAAAGAGATAATAATTAACAAGAACGAAAGAAACTGAGAAATTGTAAATTTTGCGGTTACAGCAGATTACAGGGTGAAGTCAAACATAGTGAAAAATGAAAAAAAAAAAAAAAAAAAAAAGCAAAAAAAAAACAAAAAAAGAACATATGCGGAACTTTCCAGAGAACTGAAAATAATATGGAACATCATCATCATCAACCATATCACCCAATGGTGTGTTGGGCAGCAACAAAGCCTCTTCACCTCCGCCTATCCTGAGCCAGCCTAGCCAGTGAACCCCAAAAATGCTGCATAGCTTTTCTCCCCCTTTCCACCATTCTTCCCCAAGTTTATGGAGACAGTTGATACAATGACAATAATATCAGGAGCAATAGAAACAGTCTGAAGGAACATGGAAAAACACTAGGAGAAATTGGAACCGAAGGAAGACTGGCACTATACAACACACGGTAATGCTTAAAACAGTTAAAAACTTTCGAATGCGGAAACTAAAACTGGAATAGAAATTTAAAAAAAAAAGAGAGGAGGGGGGACACCAGATGGAATCAAAAAAACTGAAAACGCAAAATTGTAAGTTAACTAATTGTTATCGAAAGTGGCGAAGAGTACTCGGAATCTACGAAAACTAGTTGTCACTCAGTCTCCAAGGAACACCACCAGTTGTCAGTGAGTAATCTCTGATGATGTCCTGTGTGAGAACTTCTAGTGAATACAAATAATAATAATAATAATAATAATAATAATAATAATAATAATAATAATAATAAAAATAACTGTGCGACATATTCACGTTGACATACCGATTCTCGTTAGATCACCGGAGTTGAGCAATGTTGGGCCTAGTCAGTATCAGATGAGTAACCAATTTGGGAATTAAGGCGCTGTATGTAGGAGGACGTCGACACCTCCATGCAAGAGTTGCAAAAACCTAACGTCGTCATCTCCCCTAACGGGGATATTCATATGACTGGGGACCACTTGTGATTTTCGTACTCTCATGGAACTTCTTCATTTGGAGGAAGTCAGTCAAACGCTTATAGGGTTAGTGCCGTTTCAATAAAAAAATAAAAAATAAAAAAATAATAATAATGGCGAAGTTGAGCATTATTAACACCATCTGCTAATTCTTCCCGCAATGAGATTCTCCAATATTAGTCGATTATATGCGAACTCCCTGGAATATTAGTCGAAAAGAAGATATTAAAATAATTATTTTAGAATTTAGACTGGATGAACATTTTAGTTCATCAATTTAAAGTAAAATGTTTTAGAGCTGTTCCCTATTAATTATCATTAACTGGCAACGTTATTAAACCACACGTGATTACATTAAAAGTAGATCGGTATCCCCCGCCAAACAAACGCACATAATTTATTTTCCATTGCAAAGTAAACATTTTTAACTATCTTTAAATATTACGGATCATTTTGTGTTTAATTTATATGCGATTATTCACAATAAAAAGTACAATCTCTATTTACGTTACTTTAATACTAGGATATTATTAATAATACTTAGGTCTTACATAATAAAACAATCTGCTATAGAGAAAATACTTTAGACGGTGCCCGGAAAACTCGTCCCCGGAAAATTCGTCCCCGGAAAACTCCCCCTCCCCTTTTTGCTAGGTAGGAAAACTGGTCCCTTATTGAATAAATATCGATTGAAAACACATTTTATGACCCTTCTTAAATGATATATTGTTTTTAAAAGAGACTATGCACCCCCATAATATTCCTTAAAATTATTTTTAACTCTTGTTTAAAAAAAAAAAAAACTTGATCACGGAGTCAAGATACGAAAAACGAAACCATATATTTATTTTAAAAAAGACTCTAGTTTTAACACTTTTTGTGTTATTACGAAACAAAAATAAAAGAAAAAAACAGTTACATATTATAAAAGAAAGCAATTATTTTATTTAGAAGAATTAATTCAGTTTAAATAATTCTTGTGTTATTACAAAACAACAAAAAAGAAAACACGGTACTTGTGCAATTCTGGTACCGCGCTGAAATAATAACGATATAATTTCGAAAGCCATTCTTAATATGGGAGGGGAGGGTATTGTTTAAAAGTCATTTCGGGGGCACTTGTGCAGTATGCAGACGGCGGCTATTGTTAGGGGGCGATAGCTTCAATTTCTTCTTGGTCGAATAACGCGGCAAATAAGTAACAACGATTTTTTTCTGAACAGAAAAATATTTGAAAACCAAAACATTTATTGTATAAAAATGTATTTATATATAATTGTAAAAACATTTATTGTATAAAAATGTATTTATATATAATTGTAAAAACATTTATTTAAAAGTCTGCGTAAGAAAATATAATTTTAATAAAACAATTTCGCAATAAAAATAACAGATTTTTATACAGTAAAATAGCTTTTTTTTTCGAACAAATAAATAATTTAAATGAAACATCTTTTTCAATTAAAGCTAATAATTTAAATGTTTTTTGACAGAGGCGCCACATTGCGACAGATTAGTGAAACGGAAACGCACCAAGAAAAGATGCCCACAGTGCGCATACTGCAGAAGTGTTTAAATGTTTTTTCTTTGGGTGAATACTTTTATTTAGTGCTTGTTTTTATTTTATTTTTATTTCATTTTATTTTAATTTTTTTTTTTATTATTTTCTTCGCTGAATATTATTTTTTTGTTAAATTATTTTTTCATACATATTCAAATAATGTTGTTGCCCCCCCCCTTTTTGGCCTCAAATAGTACCTTCAAAATGTTTTTGTGATTAAATAAACCAAAGAAAACCTTTTGCGCTTTGGAGGAGCAATCATTAAATAAAAGCACCGTTTATGCAGGGTCCACGTTTCCCGTGAAGTACCAATTTTTCTAAATAAAATATTTGTTTCATTATTTGATAATACAAAAAGTGTTTTCTTTTTGTTTGTTTGTTTCGTAATAACACAAGAAATGTTAAAAACTACAGTAGTTTTTTAATAAATATATGGTTTCGTTTTTCGTGTCTCCCGTTCAGTTTCGTTACATAATCAACCGTATCCACTTCTGGTAGCTTGATTTTTTTTCGAGCAGTGATCTTGAACATTACCTAAAAATATACAAATTTATTTTCTTTTGGAGTCGGGCGGGAGTCTCGTTTTAAAACTATATCTACCTCAGTATTTTCTTTAATTTTCGGACATTTTTTGTTCAAAATTATTTACTAAATAATGTCGAGTTCGATATTACTTGTTATTTTTTTTTTAACTAAATAAACTCTATAAAAGAAGTTTAAACCCCCAAAACTTACAAAGCTAGGTAGAAAACGAAAACTTTGAAAAATCAATTTAATTTTTTTAAAACAGTAAACAAGTAAAAATATTTTTAAAAATATTATGGGATGTGCATTGCCTAAAAATATACAAATTTATTTTCTTTGGGGGGATCGTTTTAAAACTATATCTACCTCAGTATTTTTGTTTAGTTTTCTATTTTTGAGCAATTATCGAGATTCCTAATACGTGATTGTCTTATGTCGGACATTTTTTGTTCAAAAGTAACACTCGACATTACTTTTTTTTTTAACTAAATAAACTCCTTAAAATAAGTTGAAACACCAAAAACTTTCAAAGCTAGGTAGAAAAAGAAAACTTAGAAAAATTAATTTAATTTTTTTAAAACAACCGTAAACAAATAAAAATATCTTAAAAAATATTATGGGATGTGTATTCTCTTTTAAAAACAATATCTTCTTCAAGAACGGCCATAAAATGTGTTTTTAATCGAAATTTATTCAATAAGGGACCAGTGTTCCTACCTAGCAAAAGGGAACTAGTTGTCCGGCGTCGAGTTTTTCGGGTATGAGTTTTTCGGGTACGAGTTTTCCGGAGACGAGTTTTCTTAAATTCAGTTTAGGCATTATATTGAAATAAAATTTTAATTATGAAACAAGCATTAATAAAATAACATGTTAGTAATAAATTTTATATTTATAAACATATTTTAAGCACATTTAAATAGTTAAAAAGTATTTAAAGAGACACACAGTTTTGTGTTGATGGTAAATTTCCACTGTCTTTAACTGTAGTCAGTGTACTTCTCCATTGTCAGTGGAAGAAAAATATAACTACTTAAATGGCAAAGGGTTTCCATAATAACCAAGAATTATTTTATTATTAATAATAATAATAATAATAATAATAATAATGATGATGATGATGATGATGATGATGATCATCATCATCATCATCACCATCTTTGTTTTTATTGCATTTTATCTCTATTCCCATCCACCTTTTATGTCTTTTGAAATATCTTTTTACCACAAGTTCACAGACACGGAAACTCAAAATTAAAGATGAACTGACGCCGAAGCATGTTCTCACAGAGAACCGTGGAATCTTTAAATCTACCCTTTGATTTATACCTAATTAAACTTCACACAAAGCCTTTCAAAACGTTAAACGTTTATTTTTTCTTTTACATCTTTTGTCTACTTTTATGAGATTTTTCAATTCTGAACGACCAAACAAAAGTTTATCGGAAAAAAAGCGCACCATATAATTATGAAAAGAACAAAAAAAAAACAAAAAAACAAATAAACAAAAAACAAAAACAAAAACAAAAAAAAAACCCAAAAAAAACAAAAGATATTTTTTATAATGTAATTTTCAATGATGTTTGTTAATATTTTTTTAAAGCATTTTATTTAATTTTTAAACATTTTGCCGGAACGCCGTGAAAAAGTTACAATATTTTAAAAGTTTACCAGGCGAATTGATGCGGTTTCATTTTTCATACAAGTAAAATAAATATAAACATTGATATTATTATCATCGATTGATTTTGGCATTACTGTTAGTTGTAAAACAACGAATATTTATCGTTAGTAGTAGCAATGGAAAATTAAGTAAAAAAAAAAAAAATTAAAATAATCGTTTTTGGAATCTGAAATGCGGCTGAAATTTCCAACACCGATACTCCCCAATTTCCGATTTTTCCAAATCCGGATTTTTCCGATTCCCGATTCATATTCCGATTAATCGTCCTAACACTAGTTTTACCATATCCCCGCAGCAAATATTGCAAAGGCAGCAAGCTGTTAAGCATTTTGTTAATATAAAATAATGACGAAGTAGGAGAAAAAGGAGTAGTTGTCGTAGGAGGAGAGGGAGGAGGTTAAGTAGTAGAAATAAGAAATGTAAAAGGAGAAGAGGATACGGAGTAGGAGAGGGAGGAGGATGAAGAGGGGGAGAAAGAGGATAAGTATAAGTATTATATAGGTTGCGTACAAACCAAAGGCAGTAAAATGTCAAAATATTTTGTTAATGATGGGAAAGGTATAAAAGTATCGTAAATCGTTTAAATAGTTATACACTCGCTTAAAATCTAATGCATCTTTCAGAAACTATTAATAAATTAATGTGCTGTTAAAATTTATTTATCTACAAAATCGGTTTAAAACACTAAATCACTTCTCTAAAATTATATAAGTGCAACTTTGTCTGTGCGTGAGTTCGTTCATTATAGAGTCCGAAACGGCTAAACAGATTTTCTCTAAAATTTACAGAACTTTAATGTATAAGTCTGGGAGTGATCTTAATTAATTTTGTGTCAGAATACCCTCGATAATCGATACTCGAAACCGTTATTTTAATTTATCTATCATCGGTAAAGCCATTTTTCCATGTCATCGCTTAGCAACAATGATAGAACAACGGGCCGTGAAAATTCTACTGTTGGCACGTTGATAGCGTGTTTTTGTTTTTGTTTTTTCTTTTGCATGACATGGTTTATAAGTTCGTGCTCTGCACGTAAATTTCTTAATTTTTTTCTCATTAACTGCAAAGAATTTTATAAGACTTGAAAATATACGTGTTTTTAGCAAAAGTAAATTATGTTTCCGTTTTTTTAACGTTCATTGAGCAAGCAACTGATCCTGAAGAAATTGCAAAACAGTCTACAAGCATATTTAGTGAAAATGTGATTTCTTATATGTCGGTTTAACAAAACATAGGCCACAACAACCACGCACAAGTAGTATGTTCGGCAACATAAAATAATGAATTTTCGACACGGTTGACTAATTGTAGAACTATACAGCGACAACCACATACATTTTTAGAACGAATAGATAATCGATGTGGATTCTGTAGTTTCTTTCGCATACCGTTCAAGAAATCATGCCCCCCCCCAAATCTCGCCAAAGTAGTTGATTTTGAACTGGAAGAATAGCTGCTAAGGGGACAAAGAGAAATTATATTGTTGCTGACACGTTGCATCCACTGAGTTGGGGGGGTACGTTAATTAGTAAGTTATCAATATAACCGAAATTTACTAAAACATCTTTAGGATTAAAAAGAAAAAAAAAAGGAAAAAGTTGGAATTAATAAAGAAACAGTTCAAAATAAGCATAAAAAAGGCATCAAAACACCCCCGAGCAAGACCGGGTAATACTGCTAGTTTAAAATAAAACGTAAAGTAATATTTCTTTTAGTAAATTCTTTTTTAAACTTTTAAAGCAAAAAAGAATTAATTTAAGAAATTTACATTTTTTTCAATGAAAATTCAACACACAACACATTGTTTGTTTTTCTGAATAATTTTTAAGATAAATTATAAAGGAACATATGTCAATTCACTTGCCCATTTTAAAAAGTATCCATAATAAAATACTTGCAGTCTCCTCTCAACATGACTTTAAAAAATTGAAACAGTAAACCGACAGCCATCTTTTCTTTTTGTTTTGAACATTTTTGGAGACGAAATGGTTATAATGATTTGTAACTGATAAAGAGCGACTATAAAGGGAGATAATTCGTCTATGATTAATTCATTTTTGCGATGTGCGTTTTTTTTTTGTGTGTGACACCGGATGTCGGACAAGTAAATTAATATTTAGATAATTATTAAGTCACCATTTTATTTTCTTAACTAATGCTATTTTCTACATACTACTCTAAATTAAATAAATAAATAAAAAACTCCCTCAGTTCTGCTTAGATTCTACCTGGCAACATGGTGGTATTGAATTCTCTTCACTGCATGAACTGTGACACCAGATCGGAAAGTAGAATTGTCAGAGGAGGGTCACTCTGAACTGCAAAAAGTGAATGAGCAGCCCCGTCGGCATTCCCCGGTAAGAGCGCCTCATGCAATTGGCAATAAACCAACCCCTTCTCAAGGAGAGAAGCCAAGGGTCTAGGAGAGAACTATATTTCTACCGCAAAATCAGCAGGAACCGGATCATTACGGGAATGCTTTAATCTTTGTTAATTTGGGGAGGGGGCGAGGATAAAAACCTCTAGCCGAGTCATGAATGTCTTTGAGAGGTAAAGGAATACCGCCTAGGAAATATCAGAATTGTTGTACTTCGGTAGTCAGTGTGATTATATATTATGCTCATTATCATTCTTCGAAATGCTTAAATAATGCTTCGATGCTTTATCTATTGTAGCTTCAATGTGGGTCGTGCTAATTGTGTGTTTATGTGCATGTGTTATAAAAGATTTTGTTTCTCTGTTCATGTATCCTTTTCATAGCCATGTCCATTATATGTATTTTTCTACATTATTATTATTATTATTATTATTATTATTATTATTATTATTATCATTATTATTATTATTATTATCATTATTATTATTATTATTATTATTATTATTATTATTATTTCATCATTAGTAGGGGCTTTTACAGATTACAATTCTTCTGAAGAATCTCCTTCGATAACCTGTGAAAATTATTTTGCATTGTTTCAATCATTAATTTACCATTAATTACCATTAGTTTATTGGTAGCAACGCCTGTTGCTCTTCTCTTAAACTGATCAAACTAAATCCAACGAACCATTGACTTGATAGCGCTGAGCCATATTTTGTCTCAGTTAAGTCACTGGGAGTGCATTCTTCCAGGCATTATCTCCTCTTTTTGGATTTTTGTCTGTCTTTTGAAAAACAAAAGCCATTATTCGTATCAATAAACTGATCGATAAAGCTCGTGGAATTGTTGACGGATCCGAAGTTAATGTGTGACCGCAGCGAATATACGGAAGTTAAAAATCTCGAATAGAATCCAATGCCTCATATCCGTGTCTCTTTTGCATAATAACAACAGTAAATCTTATAACATCCATACAATATCAATATCGTCCACCGTCCATGACATTATTTATTTAAAAATAATAAATATATATTACTAAACTATCTGCCCTAACCTGATGTTTCTCGGGCTGCTGGAAATTCATTTTACTTTAAATATTTATTTGTTTACACATTTTTAACTTATGCAAAAAATAAAATAATATTTTTGTCATAAGGAAGATAACTCTGTGCATTAACATTTTAGTTGTAAGGGAGAAAAACTCTTTTTATATGCATCAATTAATAACAGGAGTTATTTCCCTTGCCGGTTTTGATTTTTGTTGCTTGAAAAAATAAACATACCTAGTTGTCTGGGCAGAACTACATATTTTAAAATCAATATAAAGTTAGGTATGTGTATATCATTATATGTATGCATGTACAAGATTCGTTACTAAACTAATAAACTGATCACTATCAGTTTTGGAATACAGCTGCTAGGTATAAGAGGTCGTAATATTGGCTATTTTTAATTTAATTTAGTTTTATGGAAAAAGCTGTAAACTAATGAAAATTAAATTTTACCCAGGTATATCGATATATAAATATTTCCCAAATTTTAAAAGTTTTTTATGGAACATAGTCGTGCACATTGAAAATAGAAATATTTTAGATTTCAATTAAATTTGGTCCATATTGATTATATACTAATAAAAAGAAGATTCCCTAAATTTCATATTTCTTAAGACCTCTTAAGCTGTAACCTTAAATTTATACATTTCCTATAATCAGAATTATGGGATGGACTTTGATCAGAGTTCGAATAACTATTCTTGACATATGGTTTAATATAATTTATTAGTATTATAGATTGATTTAAATCTTCATAAGGGGCGTAACATTGTTGCAAAATTGTTCTGTTCGAGAAAATCAGTTTTGCTTGCCCATGGAGTTCAATGTTGATTTATTCCCGGATAACGCCGTATATATGGTACAGAGGTTAGCGATTTCAATTAATAGAGATAAAAAGTCCTTGGTCTTTTGGCTAGGAGCAAAGAGTAGTATCTGTTTTGACGCTGCATATTATTTTCTGTCTATGGTCAGTTATGGGGAAGTACTTTTAGACTGATTTAATTTTTATTTATGTTTTGATTCACACTAATCATCTTTACCACATTAAAACTGACCTTTTGTCTAACTTTGTTCACGTGGAGAGGCATTCAAATAAGAAAAACAATGCGATGAAACGCGATTCAGTGCTAAGACCACAAATAGACGAAGTGTTCCTGGTTTATTCCCGAGTAATACCGGTTGTTCATATTGGTTGTGCATATAGAAAAAGAAATCTACCGTGGAATTTCCACGGGGTTTCGCTAGTCATATATTATATTCGCTCGTCTTGCCTCTTCTCTGACACCTTCTCGTCATCGTATTTCTGTGCACTGATGCGATGCTCCGCAGCGAGCAAGAGGCACTTGACTCACAAAATGTAGAAATACCCATTTATCTTGATACCAGCCGGGATCCTCATTCGTGGCACGCACGTACTTTTCCATCGTTCACGAAGACGCTAGCCTTCTCGAGGATGGGCGGCCCCGCGCGTTGCAAAACGCCGAATTTGTGAGTGGTGGCACTACTTGGCACGGCAAGGCGGCGGAAAGATGGTCGAGGGGGGGTGAATAGGATGATGAAGACGAAAGGCGATGGAGACGACGTAGCAAGAGGTGAAGGGAGCGGGGGCGTGTATTTCATGAAGGAAAATAACAGCAGAAAACGGTTCGCATGTTGCCCTACCCCTAACCCCCACCAGAAAAAATGTGTTTCTCTGCATGAATGGGGATGGAAATGTTGATAGAAACTCAAGAAAGAATGGTCACCCAAATGGAACAAAAAGTATATAATATATAGAGTTATCTTGTCGGATTTTAAAAGTCAAACGTAAATAGCATTTAAGCGTGGTTTCTAACTAGTCTTTCATTCGGTATTGTTGTACTATATAATTGGTGTACTTGTCACAATTTATTTTAAGAATGACCTGGTCAAGTCTAGACAATTGCTAATATGTAACATTTTTAAATAATCACCTAAAAAACAGAAATTTGATATTAAAGAATATCATAAGAGTTTTGAAACAATATTGATATCCGATTTAAAAAAAAAGTAACTTATAAGTAGCTTAGTAGTCAGTCTAAGACGACATTTTGAGTATGCGTGAAGTGTTCGGTACTCTATTATAGCATTCTAGGATGGTCAGGTGGGTAGTAGCATTGCTATGATAATGAGAAAGAGGGCGTTTATTTCATGAAAGAAAATAACAGCAGAAAATGGATCACGTGTTAGCCTGCCTCTACCTCTCTACCGACAAAAATATGTTTCTTTACATGAATGAAAATGAAAATGTTGATACAAACTCGAAGAAAGAATGGTCATTCAAATGGTACACACATTATATAATGTATAAAGTTCTTTTGGCGGATTGTCAAAGCCAAACCCAAATATCATTAAAGCTTACAAATCAAGCTTTGCTTCTAACTAGCCAATTTTAATTTGGTATTGTACTATACTCCCAGTCTGTAATGGAATAAGGACGTCAATTAATTGTAATATTTAATGCTACTACGACTAAGATTATTTTTTTAAGAACTACAAGAAACCTTCTCAACCACCGATAACCATGACTAACAATACACTACCTGAAAAAACTTCATTCAAACTTTTGGCTTAATATACGTGATTTTGAACAAATATATTGAACACAATGTCAAAGCTGTTGCAAAGAAGGTTTTTGCCTGTTACTTAATTAGTACAACGCAAATCTCTTTGTAAATATGCAAACAAATCGAGCACTATTAAAGTAGCGGTCAAAATGTTTATATATATATATATATATATATATATATATATATATATATATATATATATATATATATATGGACATTTCAAGAGATTGCTTGCAGGCACCGATTCCATGAACCAGTGGGTAGATCAGTCTACTGTAAAACAAATGCTTTCAGGTTTGCCCTGACTCGAGATGGGTACTCTCTCTCTCTTTCTCTCTCTCTCTCTCTCTCTCTCTTCATCTTTGCTGTCTTCGATCAGTGGAGGATAAATCCTTAATGACTGAAACAATATTTATTTTTGTTCCTATCCAGAGTGCCCTCTTTGGGGAGCTGGATTTTCCCCACATTAGAAACTGACTTTGTCTAACCTTGCCCTAGTGAGGAGGCAAGTAAACAGGAACAAACCCGTGGTAGTATTGTAAAATAAAAATCTTCTGATACGTGGCGATACAGATAGCCTCATCCAAGCAAGAAGACCAGATATCATAATAGTTAGCGAGAAGGAAAAATCTTGCCAAATCGTAGATTTCGCAATTGTAGCAGACCGCAGGATGAATATCAAAGAGACAGAAAAGAGAGAAAAATACATGGATTTGGACAGAAAGTTGAAAGGAATATGGAACATGGAGACAGTGACAATAATCGTAATAATCGTAGAACTAGGGACAAGCGAATAAAGAATAGGAGCGATTGGAGCCAGAGAGAAGCCTGAGCAGTAATGTAAAACAGCTGAAGCATTAAAAATATCATAAAATGCGGAAACCAACCATCATAAACTGCGAACACTAGCCTGTCACATGGAAGTTGCAATAGAGATAAAAACCAAAACAATAAAAAAAATATGGCCAAATGAGACCAACGGAACTGAAACAGCAGTGTTTCTCAGTTAAGTTGCCCCCCTCAAAGTAGTGTTGACGGTATCGGCTTGCGCTACACCAAAGGATCAATGATGGTGGAAAGAATGAGGAAGGAAATTACTAACCAAACTTCCACTGGAAGAGTGCAGATAACACTGGAACTTTGAGGAGGCATTTTGCTCTTCCAACAGGAGGGAATACAAATGGTCTTTGCCAATGGGAAAATCAATGGTTAGAGACTGTTAGAATCACGCAAAGGCAATGGTTATCGAAAGAGGTGGTGAGCACTTGAAATCTAAGATTTGTTGTTATTTGTACTCCAAGGCACACCACAGGTTAGACTCAGTGAGCCGTCGTTGATAATGGACTGGTTGGGAACGCTTAGTGAGTAAAAAAAAAAAAAAAAAAAAAAAAAAAAAAAAAATAATAATAATAATTCTGATTTCGTTTATCAACGTCTCTCTGGAAAGGGATGATATTCATTTCCAGGGGATTTCCCTCAATCCCGCCTCCAAACTAGGAGCTTCAAAGATCAAGGGGTTTTCTAAGGATGTTGGTGGTACCTACAATTGCAGAGGTCTGAAGGCCACCTAAAACATCGGGGATTTGTAGTTTTTTCAATTATCCTTCCAGACGATTTGATACTACTCCTAGTGTACCAACTACAACCGGGATTATTTGTGTTTTAACCCCGTGTATACGCCTAATCTCCAAGGCTAATGGAGCATAATTGCTCCACTTCCCGTTTTACTTCTCTCTCACATTCCTGTTCTAGGGTATTGAACTGTCTACAATCTGCCAGTTTTTTTGAGACTTTGTCAATGACGACCAAATCCGGACAATTATGTTCCAATTGCTTAGTCGTTCTGACACTTTTGTCTCACCATACCTCTACTTTGCTTTGTTTTCACTTCATCAGGCACTTCCTCAAACGATTTTCCAGCACACTTCACCCCAACCTTCTTACACACCTCCCAATATATCCGGAGTCCCGTGCGATCGTGTCTTTTGCGGTACTTTCTCTGGCCCAGTCCACTACACCCTGCTGCAAGGTACGCGACTCTACTACTACTACTACTACTACTACTACTACTTCTACTACTTCTACTTCTACTTCTACTACTACTAATAATAATGGAAACAAAACAGGATATTTGAAAACAATGAAAGCCAATTCTCCCAAAATGTGAACGGAGAAAAAACAAAAAAAGAACGACGAAACCCGACAGAAACAAAACTCTACTGGAGTAAAATATGGGAAGAACGACGGTATCACAATAGAAATGTGGAATGGTTGAAAGGCATGAAAGCAGAGTTACAACAAATCGAAGAAGGAAGAGTGAATGAAATCAGCAAGGAAACCATAAAAAAAACCATACGAAAAATGGCAAACTGGGGAGCACCAGGGCACGAGGGGATACGTGCATACTGGTTCAAAAAATTCACAACATTACACGCAAGGCTAGCCCCAAACCTGAGAAAATGTATACAGAAAGCAAACGTGCCAGATTGGATGACAAAAGGTAGGACCACACGGATACAGAAGGACACGGAGAAAGGAACCGCCCCCAGAAACTTTGGGCCTATCACGTGTTTACCCATATGTGGAAAATACTAACAGCACATCTGAGAGAACAAATCTACCACTCCCTGAATAATTATGGACTTCTTTCCGAGGAACAGACAGGATGCCAAAAAGGAAAAAGAGGTACACATGATCTGGTATATATAAAAAGATCATGAAAAAGGTAAAAAGAAGGCGGAAGAATTTAGTCATGGCATGGATCAACTACAAAAAGGCATACGACAGGATCCCCCAAACATGGATAACAGAATGCTTAAAAATGTATAAAATACCAAGCAGAATCATCAACGTGATTGAAAATGCAATGAAAACATGGAGACTGGAATTGACAGCTGATGGACAACAGATAACAGAAATTAACATACAAAGAGGCATCTCCCAAGAGGATTCACTATCACCATTATTCATCATAACCACGAGCCCCCTGAACAGTATACTGAGAAAGTGCCACGCCCATAGAAAAAAATAAACCACCTGATGTATATGGACGATCTGAAACTTTTTTCAAGGACCGAAAAGGAACTAAAAACATAATTAAAATGAACTCAAGACATTAATAAACACCACCAGGAACTTAAGCCAGGATATCCAAATGAAGTTTCGAAAGGAAAAGTGCGCACTACTAGTTATAAGAAAGGGAAAACTGGAAACGACAGAAGGCATGGGACTACCCAACCAAAGTACTAAAGGAACAAGACACTTATAAATCCTTGGAAATTCTGGAAGCAGACGCCGTCAAAACAACAGAGATGACAGAGAGAATTGGAAAGGAATACCTAAGAAAAAAAAACTACGGGAAGCGAAATTTCACTAGAAGATACTCTGGACCGTTCATAGGGTGGAATAAAGAAAAGCCGAAACAGCTCGATAAGAGGATCAGGAAACTCATGACCATGCACAATGCTCTACATCCAAAAGACGATGTTGACTGATTATACGTGAAAAGGAACGTCGGAGGGAGAGGACTGGTTTGTATAGAAGACTGTGTGAATGACACACAAAACAAACTAAAAAAATACATGATGCTACATACTGAAAGGATAATTATGTCAAGAGGCAAAAATTAGCAAAACAGAAAACAGTGAGACAAAGGAAAACGCGAAAAAATGGGAAGACAAACAACTACACAGAAGATTAATAAGAATGACAGAAGAGGACAATAACGAAAACACCTTGACATGTGCGAAAAGAGCACGTAAACCGAGAAACTGAATTCCTAATAACTTCAGCACAAAATAAATCGATAAGAAGCAACCACATATAGGCATAAAAAAAAACAGCAAATGCATACTTTGTGGACAAAGGGACGAAACAATAAACCATATAGTAAGCAAATGCATCAAACTGGCCCAAAAGGAATATAAGAACAGGCACGGCCAAGTGGGGAGGGCAGTACACTGGGAATTATGCAAACAACAGCATCTCGAACGCACAGACAAATGGTACAAGCATACGCCGGCGACAGTACCTGAAAACAAGAATCACAAAATTCTTTGGGACATGGACATACAAACAGATAACCCCATTCAAGCAAGAAGACGGAATGTCGTAATAATTAACAAGAAAGAATAGTTCTGCAAATCGTAGATTTTGCTGTCCCAGCTGACCATAGGGTGAATATCAAAGAAAAAGAGAAACGGAGCAAATACACAGAGCTAGACCGAGAGATGAAAAGGATATGGAGGATGAAAAATCACGATAGTACTATAATAGTAGAAGCACTAGGAACAATTCTGAAAAACTTTGATAAAAAAAAGAATGGGAGAAATTGGAATCAGATGAATGACTGCAAAGATACAACCATTACCGATAATGAAAACTGCTTAGATATTAAGGAAAACTGCTTAAATATTAAGGAAAACTGCTGAATGCAGAGACTAATATGCATGAGCCAGACGCGCGGGCCAGACAAAATGCTGCAGATGCAAAACACGAGGAAGGGTTCACCGAAACCAAGAACATTGAAGCTACATATCTACAAATTCTCTACCCCCTCACCAATCCCCTCCCATTACTCCATCATCCCCAAAGAGTGATGCCAAATAGTCGAGAAGGGTCAAGGTTGGAAAGACCGAGAAGAGAGCAGTGGAGAGCAATGGCCGCTGCCAGCAAGAAATCAATGGTAAGCGGCTGTTCCAATGAGGCAAATTCATTTGCAAATTTTATCGAAAAGGGTGGAGGGTACTGGAAAATCTGGGGAGACTTGCTATCACTCAGCTTTCAGGGAACACCGCAGGTTGTTTTGAAGGAGAGATCTTTAATGACTTGTTTGAAACACAGTGTGGGCTAGTAATAATAATAATAATAATAATAATAATAATAATAATAATAATAATAATAATAATAATAATAATAATAATAATCTGGACCGGTCATAGGCTGGACTGAAGAAGAACTTATTACCATGCACATTGCACTACACTAAGAAGATGATGCTGACCGACTCTACATGGAAGGAATGACAGAGGAAGAGGACTGTTTGTATGGAAACTGTGTGAATGGCACAAAGAAAAAAACTGAAAAAATTCATAACGCAGAGCACAGAAAGCAGCAAGGAACACTGTAAAAATAAACAAAACAGAAACAGAGAAGCAAGGGATAAGATGAGAAAAAAAACTGTAAAGAAACAACCATACGGACAGTTGATAAGGGTGATAAAAAACGAAGCGGAGGAAAACAGAGAAACTGAATTCTTAATAACAATTGCAGAAGATAACGCTATAAACCTAACTATATAAAGCAAATATCGACAAGACGCAAGAAAACAGCATATTCAGACTCTGTGGACAAAGGGACAAAACGAGTAACCACACAATGGATGAATGCAGCAAACTAGCCAAAAAAAGGAATATAAGAATAGACACGATCAAGTGGGGAAGAAATTACACTAGTGTGTTATAATCGTTTAGTGAAACTCTGACGGTTGCCAGAAAACCATTATAGATAAGTGTGTCATCAGCATGGCTAGCATAGTGAGATCCAAACCCTGAGCTAAGTGAGTGGAGATAATGCCCCACCAGATAATTATCGTAATTAATTAGAAATATTAAAGTATTTTCTACCAATACTAGTTACGTTAACCCTAAGCAGAGACCATCAATTCTTTCACTAGTATATATATATATATATATATATATATATATATATATATATATATATATATTGATTGTGTAATGCTGAAAGCTATATTGGATGGGTAAGTTAAACGATAAAAATAAGCATTGTTTTGACTATGGCTAGGGACTTCGAGCAGTGAGAGTTGTCGGGCTTGAATGAAAGCAAAATTGTTTAGTAAAATGTCATTCAGTTGAGCTAGAGAAATGACCTTTGGTGACCTCAGGGTATCGACCGATTGTGAGAACTGAGATAAACTATTTAGGCCTAATTGATATGCAAGGAATTGGACCAATCGCTTTTAGCAGGAATATGACGTGGCGGACCTTGATTGGTTATCGAAGGGGGTTTCATTTACAGCCTCCACCCTTATCTTGATATAAAAAGGACTGCCCGAACGATTTTGCAGAAGAGAAGAGAACAGAAAAGCAGAGTTGACGAGCCAGTTAAATTTGGGCAGTCGAGTAGCGCAGTTTAAAAAAGGCAAAGCACGAAGCAGACCGGTCGAAAGGAGAAGCCGACCAGAGCTTCAACCTTTCTAAAAAAGCGAAGACAATAGTTCGAAAATCTGCAATTCTGATGTCCTTTGAAATGAGAGAAACAATGAAAGTAAAAATGATAGCCCGAAAAAACCGTGTATTTGGACCGTAAGTTCCTGGGAAACAGAAAGATTGACGAAATGACGGACTAGTCAGTTCTTACAAGAGAAACAACAATCCAATAGTCCGAAAACACGTAAGTTATGACCATAAGTCTTTTGAAACGGGAAGAGGAAAATATACCCCAAACTTAACAACAAAAACCCTTATTCGTTATTCTTTTCACGGAAAATCAAATCTATGAAATACAGCGTCTATCTCGTCAGACGAGTGGCGAGTGATTAAACTGAATTTCCTCTCGCTACAAAAGTTAACAGTTACTGCTACGAATTGTTTATCGGGCAGCTCACGGAAGAAGAAGAGGAAAAGATAACGCGTGAATAATTTTTTATTATTTCGTCATTTTTAGTTTGATTGAACAGATAAATTTGTACAAATTTATTTAATACATCGTCAATTATCTACAACACACACACACATGCGCGCGCGTGCACACACACACACACACACACACACACACACACACACACACACATATATATATATATATATATATATATCATTCAACAAAGAGACTTGTCGTTTTTTGTTATTTCTTTTCTGCTTTTCTTTCCTTATGTTTGGAATACTGGTTGATAAATCTCTTTTGCAGAGATCTTGTAGACAACAAAGACGCAACACAACAGCGTGGACGAATGAACCTTAGACAACAGTGACGCAACACAAGCCGTTTGGACGAGTGTTCCTTTTTACAATAGAGACGCCGCATAACGCAACGTGGATGATTGATCATCTTTGGCTATCGAAACGACGGACAACAGAAATTGTCCGGTGGAACAAGTTTTGGGTCTGCATACACTCAGTGAGCTGTGACCCGGATTAACGAAAACAACATAGACTAGTCACGAAGGCCATATTTGGTATCCGGCTCAGGATACTATAAACTCTGTAACTGGCTGGGACAGACCATGCTGGTGGGACCCCCAGGACGTTATAATTGGTGCTCGTGACCAAGGATTTTTTATACTTGGACGGAGCAGAATTGTGATTACTGACCAGGTTATACTGGGAACTATGCAAACAACTGTATCTTAAACACCAGACAAACCGGTAGCAGTATTTATAAACGGAAATCACAAATGGGGCATGAATGTACAAACAGATAAGCATATCCCATCAAGAAGATCAGATGCTATAATAGCTAACAAGAAGGAAAAGTCCTGCCAGATCGTAGATTTCGCCATTCCAGTTGAGTCGTTCTCAAAGGGAATTCTTTCATAATGGCCAGTGTGAAAACGCACTAATCAAACCTTCACTGGATGAGTGCAAAGAGAACTGGACATTGGGGAGACTTATTTCCACTCAAATTCCAGTGATGATTAATGCTCATTTTCAGCAAGAAGTCAATGAAAAGCTGTTGTTGAGATAACGCAAATTCATTTGCAAAGATCATTGAAGGCGGTAGCGACTACTGGAAATCTGGGGAGACTTGCTGTCACTCAAATTACAGGGAACACCGCCGGTTGCTTCCAGTAAGCAATCTCTGATAATGACCTGTGTGAGAACCCATAGTGAGTACAAATAATAATAATATTAAATAGATAGATAGAGTCATTTTATTTGCGCCTAACAGACCGAGCAATTTATCGACACTCGTGGTCGCACCAAAAGCAGTATATACATTTACCTGAACAGGTGTGAAGGCATGCGAGCACGTGTTCTTTATGTGATTAGAAGGGGGGAGCGGTTGAGAGAGAAAGAGAGAGAGAGAGAGAGAGAAAGAGGGAGAGGGGGGATGGTAGAGGAGGTAAATGGGAGGGGAGATAGTGAAAGAGAAGCAAGGGTCGGGAGTAGGAATCAAGAAGGGGGAATGTGAAATGAGGAATGGGGTGGGAGAAACACTTTACATTCATGTTTCCAGATATGATGAGAAGTGTGTACACGTGTATGGGAAGAAACTGAAGAGAATAGGAAAGGGCGCATACTTGTGCGAGGCATCTTTTCATGAGCGAAAAACAATGGATAACCCCTGTCATGATACATACGCGGAGAGTTCACAGTAAAACAAACGTTGCTTATTCTCAATCACATCTACCGAACCAGCTTTACTTGAGTACAAGAGAGAAAAAAATTATGACGACTGAAAACAATTACAGTTAGTGTTAGTTATTAGTTTTCTTCCTAGACTAATTGCACAGCCAAGGCTTAAGAATCTAGTCTATTCTACTATTGTTATATTATATTATATTATATTATATTAGAGAGAGAGAGAGAGAGAGAGAGAGAGAGAGAGAGAGAGAGAGAAAGAGAGAGTATGTATTGACTCATAATTTTTTCTCACGGGAATTAGTAAAATTGATGCTATAGCAACGGCAGAATTCGAACCTAGTACGCCGGATCCACTCGTGTAGTATATATAAAGTTTGTCATATGTATATGTTTACTTATTTCTGTGAATATTATTAACTACCAAATATTAACAAATCATTATCAATTTTCGAAACACATCTTTTAAGCGTAAGAGGGCGTAATGCAAACTATATTTAGTTTAATTTAGTTTGATGTGAAGGTAGGTAAGAAAGAGGTGGAAGCCCTTCATTAAAATTTAGATTTTTGTCAAATTTAATGAGAGGTTCTAAACATCCATTAATAGATATTACTTAAATTTCAGTTTTTCTTTAGTAGGTACGGGCAAAAATGGTTGAATAAAGATAGGGGGACATAGTTTTGAAAGCCGATTTATCATATTTTTTTGTACGGTTTCCGACCACTTTTTGATTGTATTTGAGAGATTAAAGGCTAAAGTTAATTTTCAAAAAGAAAAACAATATTTGTACACGTTAAAAAAAAAGTTATGAAAAATGTTTTCACGGCGAGCTAACTAATTCGGCTAAATTTTGAAGTTAAATAAATTCATTGTAAAAATCCTTTAAAAGATCAATATTAGTAAAGTAAAGTCCTAAAATAGTAAATTAAAAAAAAACACTTTATTTGTACAAAAATAGCTTAGCGAAAGATTCTTGTTTGGCAAAATGTCAACAAAACTGAGGTCTCTAAAGATGGATTATACGGAAACCCAAATCTTAGGCAGTCGAAAGGCTGTCTAAAAATGACGTTAGGTAGTTAAAGGGATGTAGAGGGTGCTGATTTTCTTTTTTGCTCAAGCCGGGCATCCGTACATCCCTATTGTGAACGTTTGCATGATTTTACAATTTTTTAATTTAATTATTTTTCTACGTTCCTGCTTTTGAATCAATTTTGTTTTCAAGATTATATAAAAATTATGTTACGCCAAAAGTTTAACATTCATGCAAGCAAGGAAAATATTAGAGTTTTACATATAAAAATTATGCGAAACCTGTAATTTAAAAAAAAGTAGAAATATTTTTTGCAATTATAATTTTTTGTGTGTGAAAATATTAAATAAAAATGCTTAATTCAATGATAATATCGGTAGTTTGAGAATTAATTTTAGTTCGAGTTATATCAAACTCATTAATACGAACTTTAGGGACTTTTTTCGCTTTTTAAATATTTTTAATTGTTACAATTTACGATGCTTTATTTTCATAAAAAAAGCAAAAAATAAATTCATGTATTTTTTTACTACTGAAAACCATAACTTTAGTAAAGGTATTTTTTGTTTAAACAAAATAATACATTTCCACTAAGATTTAAATAAAAATAATGAGATCAATATATTCTGTGATCACTATTTGATAAATACTGAAAATTGCATTACAATTAGTTAATTTACTCATTTTTGATGAATTTTTAAGTAAAGGGAGCGGTCTAAATGTTTATTCATTTTGAGTATCGGCATGCATATTGCAGGGACCCACTCCTTTGGTATTTTAAATATATTTTTGTTGGCATAATATGAGCACAACCTCTCATTTGAAAATTGAAATATTTTAGATTTGCATTTAATGTGATTGGAAGCAATTAGACATTAATTAAGAAAGATTCACTCCTTAAATTTTAAACATTTTCTCGAATGAAAACCATGTAATAGATCCAAATTGGAATACAGATCATAAGCAATATCTTTATGACTTGATATTTAGTAGATTTATATCTTGATTTTATTTATACGACATAATCATGCTGACGCACCGGTTCTCGTTGGATCAGTTAGGCTAAACAACGTTGAACCTGGTCAGTACTAAATGGGTGACTATTTGAGACTTCCAGGTGCTGTATGTGGTCTCAGCTAACGTCGGGGGTGTTTTCAGTCGTCCTGGACTTCTCCTTACCACTGAACTCAAACAAGGCCGATTCAGGAGAGATTAGATGTGATTACGCAACCATTACCTCACAATTACACACGCAGCTGCCCCTACAGGGGGTATCCTTTGTCTTTCGAGATTGAACGGAGACATCAAATCATCGAAAGAAAACATGTATTGCAAAAATGTCCTGTCCAAAAATTTAATTTTACCCGTCTAGGACAGGTGTTATTCTATTCTATTATATACATAGGAAAATTCCAATATTTTTCCCGATTCTGATACAATTACTGACTTTGTTCTAAATTCCTGATTCCGAAACAGTTATGGATTCCATTCCGATTTTTAAAAATTTCTAAATATAGTATTGGGGTGGGGGGAGTTACCGAAAAAAAATGAAATACGTACGTATAATCTCCAAGGTGTAGAAATGTACGTATGGAGATGATCTATATATGTGAGTTTTACTGGCACTTTAAAATCAATAAATATTCATCATTTTATCATTAATAGAAGCCATGAAGTTTTAGCCAAAAATAAACAAATAAAAACAAAGAAAAAATCGTTTTTAGCATCGGAAAATACATACAAATATAAAGAGCTTAATTTTATTATTACGATGGTGTTTATTAACCCGGCACAAGTTACTGATTTGGTAAGCGTTTACATCCTTGAAGAAATTAAGAAAGATGAAGCTATGATACTTAGAGTATTAAATTGCAATTATATTCAGAGAAAAGGGAGTGTTCAGTTTCTTGAAGAAACAAGGACCAACAATAGTAATCGACGTTAATAATAAAATAGATTATTTCATGGATATAAGGCTAAACTTTAATGAGAGAATTCAAAACACATGTTCATAGTAAATCCAACCATCCACAGTCCGTGAGAATAACATTTCTAAAAAATATATGTAATTATCTGCAAGTGATTAAAAATTCCAAAATAACATGGTATAGCTGGAAATGTCTTCTCAATCATTAAATTTATTTCTAACAGGTTCATAAGAGTAGTAGTTGATGGGCAAAAATCAGAAGCTCACAGTATTAATGCTGGAATCCCTCAGGGGTCCATCCTGGGGCCAACTCTTTTCCTGATCTACATTAATGATCTTCCAAATCACATCCTTACATCATTCGTATACATTTATGCTGATGATACTACCATCTATGGTAGCACATCTAAGTCAGTAAACGACCAAGTTCTCTCCGATTATCTCTCCTCTGATCTTGAGCACGTGGTACAATGGGGAAAAGAGTAGCTGGTTACTTTTAATGCGTGTAAAACCAAGCTTCTCTCTTTACATCATCAACGTTCTCATCCTCATCTGGCATCAGTTGAAATGAATGGCTCTCGTCTTGAGGAAGCCTCAAGTTTTGACAAGCTTCTGGGTTTGACCTTTACTCCTGATCTTAAATGGAACACGAATATCAAATCTGCTGCCAAGGCTGCTGGAAAAATGGTGGGATCCTTCTATCAATCCAGTAGATATCTCACTACTGATGCAATTCTCTATCTATATAAGAGCAAGGTAGTCCAAGGATGGAGTACTGTTGCCACATCTGGGCAGGAGCTGATAGAAAGGACTTTTCCTGCCTTGATAGAGTTCAAAATAGACTTCGTAGCCTCGTAGGAGATATTCTTTTCTCTTCTCTGCAACCTATATCTCACAGAAAAGATGTTGCGAGTTTGTCTCTACTGTATCGTTATTTTCATGGCAGGTGCTCGACTGAGCTTCATTCTAGGGTCCCCCCTCGCCAAACTTTCACAAGAAACACTCGTCTTGCTGAAAACACTATCAATAATTCTCCCCACTCGTTATCTGTGCCTAGACCTAAACGTAGATTCCATGAACAAAGCTTCTTTCTTAGAACTGCACACCTGTGGAATTGTCTTCCGTTTTCCTGCTTTCCAGCTGCTACAATATCGTTGTCTTCAAGTCTAACAGTTGAGCAGTTCCACTTGTTAACAAATTTACCGAATTTCCATTACTAACGATTACTACTGTACACTCTTTAACCCTTATCCTTGAGTGGCCGCTTGGCCTTGATAAGTGGTGATGTCTATGTAAAAAAAAATTAATGAAATGCTAAAAAGCTCATTAAAAACTCATCTAACCGTATAGCATTTCAGAAGTTAATTTTGCAATCCAGGTAATATTTCACCACTTGACTTTGAATATTTCAGTAATTTGGAATAAGATCAAAATAAATATAAATAAAAATGACTATGAATAAAATATGGAGGAAAATTGCCGAAGTAAAAATATTTTTTCGTTTAAACACACATTTAAGCAGCCAATGCCAACTAATCCACATAATAAAAAATCACAACAGAGTAACCACAACTCAATGAAAACGTGTTTGGTTTAATCCACCATGTAGTAGTTATATACTATTATTTCTAAAGGGTTTTATCAAAGCATAGAAAACAATCCCTTGCAACAGTAAACTATATAGAGTATAAAGAAAGGACTATTAAACTATCATGTTTAACTCCACACAATAGGGTCATACTTTCACTGCTGGCTATCTATGTCTCCTTCTCTCTCTCTCTCTCTCTCTCTCTCTCTCTCTCTCTCTCTCTATATATATATATATATATATATATATATATATGTATATATACGTGCATTTAGGCAGCATTTTGTAATTTAGCAGACATTGTTAAAAACAACAGAAAGCTTTTGCTTAGTGATACCTTTTTTTTATTTTTTCAATTTTCCGTATTATCTTTTTTTGCATATACATCGAATGTATGGATACATGGTCCAAGCATTTTTCTTCTATAAGAAAAAAATTAAAAAAAAACATAAATAATCTTAAGTGATAACACTGACCCCAAAGAAAGTAAATCAAAACACACTAAAACATGCAGTAGTATAATTAAATCAGAATGCCCCCTTATATATAAATGCTTAACAACATGTATAGTGTACTAAGCCGTAATAATAACTAATGAAAGTCATTCTATAATTACATTTTATGTTGGTATTTAGGGCAATACTTTTAAAGAAAGATATACTAACAATAACTTCTCCTTCGATAATCCCAACTACACAACTAAATCATCACTTTCTATAAACTATTAAAAACTAACCAATCAAAACCAAGCACAAAGTGTAAAATAGGATGTTTTAAAGAAAACTAGCATGTTTCAATCCTTATAGTCATCTTTTTACTCATGCTTTAACAAAAAATTATAAATTATTAGCTTTAAGGGCAGAGATTAGATCTTAAATAAGAAAAAAACATGAAACATCACTAAAGTGTAAGATACCTGTTTAGTAATTTACATACCCTCCCCATCATTTAATTTTGACACCAAATACCTTAATATTTAGTTCATTGTTTATACAATTCCTCTATACTTAAAACAAATTACATTTTATACTTCTGTTTTAGTTTGGTGATTTATACATCCAATGTTTTTATTATAATTGCTGTTAGAAATACCACAATATTTTCTTCCACTGTATAAGCATGTCCACTTAATATTCCTTAAATTAAAATACACTGTTTATAAAAGACCAGGCTTTCATATCCTCTTGTCACTAAATACTTTACTTGATGGTTTAGTTTCTCATTATTTTACGTTTTTATTACACTATTACACATATTTGTTATTATTATTATTATTATTATTATTATTATCATTATTATTATTTTACTGTTGCATGACTTCTTATTATTTTAATGCTTAATGAATGCAACATTATTTTATCTTTTTTCACTTTCTTATTTCTAATGTATATATATATTTCTTATGTATGTATATATATATACTATATTACTTATGTATATATATATATATATATATATATACTATATTACTTATATATATATATATATATACTATATATATATATATATATATATATATATATATATATATATATATATATATATATATATATACTAGCAACAGTACCCGTAGTTGACTGGGTTCAAAAACAGCCTACAGAAAATGGACTCTGATTTATGATAGTAGGATAGGTTATGAAAAGGAAGCGTTGTAAAGAGATAGCGTCGAATTTGGGGGTATCAAAACCAAAGCAAAATATGATGAAAGTAAAAATCAAATAGATAAACCCCATAATTTATCATACCATACCTGTTCACACTGAAACACTTACCACAATATTCTGTGGATCTATATTAAAAAACCTTGTTAAACTTTGTGACATATTTCCATTCTATGGAGGTCAGGTGCGAACGAACGCTCCATAATTGTATTATACCATATTTCTTCAAACTGAAACATAATTATCAAAGTATACTTACGCAGATAGATATGAAAAGTCTTTATTAAAGTGTGTGCCTATTTCCATTCTATGGAGGCCAGGCGCGAACGCAAACCCCACAATTTTATTATACCATCCCAATTTAAGTTAAAACATATTTATCAAAGTATTCTTATGTAAATCTATATCAAAACACTTGTAAATGTTTTTTTTTATTTTAAAATTTTTTATTTCCATACTTTGTGGACCACGCACGAACGCATATCCCACAATTTTAATGAACTACCGTTCTGCCAGATCAAACATACCCATTCCTGTGTCTCGATACATCTTCTATTATTATATGCAATCAGTTTTTTAAAATAGTCAAACATATAAGAACCTATTCGTGACCACACACACACACACACACACACACACACACACACACACACACACACACACACACACATTCAGCTTTATATATATATATATATATATATATATATATATATAATTAACAATATTTAAAAGTAAGGGGCTACTATCGGGGACATAAGTTGCAGGGATACTATGTAAGGAGATGAGCAACAAGATGTCTGTTCACATTACACTTGAACTTCTGCATGTCAGTACAGTTGGAAAAGAAGAATCCCGGAAGGGAGTTCCAAAGTCTAGCAGTTCTGGGGAAGAAACTATTAGAGTAGAAGGCTTTCTTACACCTAGGGATCTCTACAACATAGGGGTGTGATATGGCTGCTTGTTGGGTTTGTGGTTGATATTTACTAGTGCCTGTTGTTCGTCAGAGCATTCCCCATTAAAATACTTATAGAACAGGCAGATGGATGCAACATTTCGTCGATGGAACAGAGGCTGAAGCTTAGATGACTATCTAGGACCTATCAGGTTGGCGACTCTCTTTTGAACACTATCTAGGAAGTACCGGATACTTTCAGGCGTAAAAAGCGAAATAGAAAGGTAAAAAGGAACAGACCAAGTTACATGTTCATCAAAATTTCGCTTTTATTGTGAAACTTCCTCACATATTTGTGCTAGTGTGTTGTCTTTTTAATTTCATTCATCCAGAGGAAGTTTTCATTCATCGAGAGGAAGTTTTGCAATAAAGACGAAACATTGATGAACGCATAACTTGCTTTGTTTCTGTTTACCTCTTTCCTCCCCCCGCTCTCTCTCTCTCTCTCTCTCTCTCTCTCTCTCTATATATATATATATATATATATATATAGTCTAAAGAAACTGAATATTTTATGAAAAATACAATAATAAACATAGATTAAAAATGCATTTTAAATTCATAGGGGCACAAACTTAGTTCAACACATCACATACTTAGAATTTGCATAAGACGACTTATCGCCAGAAATTCACAATTACAAATGCAATTTAACTATATAACAGTGAACAAAACGAAGTCTTCACTTGAATTATTAAATAGAAAATTGGAATCATCAGCTGTTTATCACAAAGCTGTTATGGAGATGTAAAAATAAATATTGCCATGATTGAGTGACTTGGTGCACTGTAATTGGATGAAAAACAGCCAATCACCGGCTCTTATTTTTAGATTTCATGGAACTCCCACGAGAGCAGTTTTTACAAAGTTTCTTTCTCTTTTGCTTGTTGATATCTTCAGAGAAAAGACGTTCGCTAGCTGCTGTCTCAGTTATATATACGCCGGGATACGTGTGAGGATTAAAATTAGTCACTGAAGGCTATATTTTCCCAACCCGGCCAAAACGACGCGGGAAATATAAAACCGTTAAAAGGACTAAGTTTTCAGATAAGTTCCTGCAAACGTCTATAGTTTGTAAGGCAATTTCCTTTCTTTCTTTCCCCTCTTTTCCTGCAAATACAATTTTTCTTTTTTTTATAACATTTTGACATGTCTTTGTGTTCATTTCTTCCTGTTGGCGTCACAATATTTTTGTTACTAAATACGATTGGGAAAATCCCAATAATTTACAAAGTTCAAATTAGCGTTTTACGTTAAATAAGTAAGAACCACGTGAAATAATTTAACACGAAATAGATTTGTGTAAATTCATATCAAAACGTGGCATTACTTGAGGAAAGGGTGTACGCACCCATCGCATTTTGGTGTTTATTTCTAGGGGTTAAGTTTCGTCCATCTTTTTTTACTTCTTGATCGATTTGTGTATATATCATTCGTTTAGCAGGATGAATGGTGTAAGAGCCTTGATTTTTAAAAGCGATTCATTTAAAAGAAAAATTACTTCGTTGAATTCATGTCAACAGAAGCATCTTTAAAGAAAACTTGTTTTAAAAAGTCTTATAAATAAATGGTTTTCAGAGGCCGACGCAATTAACACAATAATAAGTGAAGCTTGTGAAAAAGCCGATATTAATTTAGAAAAAAAAAGGGTTTGTTGGAAGACAAACAGTTAGAGGTGGTGTTCGTTTACAACATATTTAAAAAGCTCGCAGGACTGGAAGGGAATATTTCTAGTTCCAGTACAGAAATCGCCCCAGTTCAACATCCACAAGTGCTACTCATAGTCTCGTGTGTCTCAGTTCTAAGATTGAAGTGTGTTTAATTCAGTGAAATACGAGCCGATAAATATATTATTTAATTGGAATTCATTATTTAGAGGAGTATTATTCCTATTAATTTATTTATTGCGGATTATTATCCCCATCTTTCTTAGTTGCTGTTTCACGACGTTTCAGCCAACTATTCCTCTGGCCTTCGTCAGGTGGTAACCACGACGGGATAGGAACTTCGAATCTTCTAACTAAATAATAACAATAAATAGCAATACATAAATTAATAAATAATACTCATCTTAATGAATTCAAATTAAATAATATATATATATATATATATATATATATATATATATATATATATATATATATATATTATTCGGTACGGACATGACAATGGAAGATCAGATAATAAATAAACGTGGATTGATAAGACCAAAAAATCCAACCTGGATCGCCCTTCGGGACCCGTGGCACAGTGGATAGAGACGTTGAATCGCTATGGTTCCAGGTGAGAATTATCTGAAGATAGCAGTTTCAATCCTACCCAAAGCCGGCTATGGTGAGACAACAACTATAGATGGCAGTAATGGCTGAGAATGCAGTTAGAAGATTCGAAGTTCCTATCACGTCGCGGTTATCACCTGACGAAGACCAGAGGAATAGTTGGCCGAAACGTTGTGAAACAACAACTAAGAAAGATGGGGATTATAGTCCGCAATAAATAAATTAACGGGCCGATAAATTTGAATTTGAAAATTTCCTGATTCAATTTGAAAACTGCGTGGACCCTGTACACTAAAATAAAGTTGACCTGTCGCTTTAAATGTTTTTAACTGGCTACGCATCTCAGTTGGTGGCTCATTGTTCGTTAGAATATGAAAACATTGAAATACTCATCAATTAGCTGAGAAAAGTATTTTTAATATTTATTTCATTATTGATGAAAGTTTTAAACAATTGCTGGTCAGTAGCCTTAAATATGACCCAGAGTTTGTCAAAATAAAATATTCTTGTCAGAAACGCAAGCTTAATTATCCGAATTAAAAACCTCGTATAATTTGGAATTTTTTCCAAAGAACATTTCAGGCTATGAACTAATTAGTCATGTAACCTTTTCACAGTTACCCCCAGCTGTTCAAAAGGAATTAATCTGGAAAATGACAGCAAGTAATAATAAAGAATATAGAGTTAATTTAGAATTACACTTGATTAAAAAAAAATACAAAAAATCTTTATGATGAACGTACTCGTCACGGAACGCAGATGCCATATTCCAAAATTGCGTGAATTGATCACGTAATGTTTTCTATTTAAAAAATCAAATTTTACGATATATATCGATTAAAACATTTAAATTTATTTTGAATACAAATAAAATTTCTGTAGTTGAATTGAATTATCGCCCCTGAATTTTGACAAAATTTAAAACAACATGGTCGCTCCCGGCTTTACCCTGACTTCCTAATATAACTTCATTTTCTTAATTAAAAAACACTACTTGATCAATTTACGTGATTTTTTGGAATATGATATCTCTGTTCTGTTGCAAGTACATTTTTATTTTATTTTTGTTTCTTAATCAAATGTAATTCTAAATTATCACCATTTTCTTTATTACTCAGAACATATAATATAGTACAACTCAATTATCTAGATATGACTAGTGTTGGAAATGAGAAAGGAATAAAGGGTCTTTTGCGCCGTTAGCAACTTTTTATATCGGCCCAAAACAAAATCGAATTTGTTCCATAGGTCTATGTCTTTTATTTATCAAGTTTCAAATCTGTAGATCAACAGTTGACAAAGTACTTTGGCAGGGACCGTTCCTTACACAGACAGACAGGCAGACAATGTCGGTTTTATATATTATTTCATGCATCCGCATAAAACTTAATATTTTACATATTTTTACATAATATTTTATGTATTAACTTTCAGTATTTACTTCAAAATTGCTCAATACGTAAATAAAACTAGGTACTAATATATATATATATATATATATATATATATATATATATACATATATATATATATAATGATAAGTAGCTATTAAACTATAGCAAGTTCATATGTATGCATACGTATATATAAATATACATTCAAAATATATATATACATGTAACATGTATATATATATATATATATATATATATATATATATATATATATATGCATATAATGTGTGTATGTGTGTGTTCATTACCAGAGAAAGATACTAAGAAGGTATTTTTATATAAAATTTCGTCTATATGACTATGAAAAAAATAAACTATATTTTACTAATTAGTAAAATATAGTTTGTTTCCATATTTATATAGACAATATTTTATATACAAATACCTTCCTAGTATCTTTTTCTGGTAACGCATACACACACAATATATATATATATATATATATATATATATAAATTCTTTCAGTGTATATTTATATATACGTATGCATACACACAAGCACACGCATATAAATATGTGTGTATTTGTAAGGTTGGTTCGTAAATGTACATGCGTGTGGGAGGTGTAAATGGCGCCAAATGCCCTGTAACAATTCACTTGAGATAAGGTTTACGCGCGGCTTAAAAGCGCTGTTCCAACTATAACAATTCGCGCGCGCCCATCTTTTCCCCTCTATTTAGCTTTCTTTCTCGATTTCAGCACATGAGAAGACCATTTCCGGCCGTCGTCACTTGGAGACCCAGCTGCCAGCTCTGCATGATTAAGAAAAGTAAGCTGGGACCGGAGCGACGAGCCAAGAAACAAAGAAATTATGGATAAACAAAAAATTGAGAAGAGAAAAAAGAAAAACAGTTAAATAAAAGAGAAGTTAAAAACAGAAAGAAAAGAAATCCCTAAAGCGAATAATGAAGTATTTAAAAAAACAAATAAAACATGCTGAGAGAATATCGTCGCCCCGGTGATTATTAACGGCTCCGTATCCGACTGGCACCACTTTTGGCATCAGCCGGATTCTATAAAGTTTTTACACTCTTAAAAACAATATCAACAACAACAAAAACAACAACAACGAAAAAGAAAGCCAAAACAACAACAAAAACTCATAAGCTATTTTTTTTTGTCTGTGTGTAAGTATATTTATTTTGTTTTACGTCAGGTAGAGTTGTTGAAGTGTATAGCAATGCAGCCTGACGATATGTACGTGGCAGGTTCGATCCTACTCGATTCCAGGGCACGATTTCACTTATGGATATTGGCGACTTCATGCTGTCATTACTGTGTCTTGTAATGAATTTTAATGAAAATTGAATAAGGATTCTAAACAAAAGTCCAATATCATTATATCCTAATGTAACCTCGCAAAGGGATTTAAAAATAATTGTGCAAATGTGACTCGTTCGGGAATTAAGTTTGCTCATCCTAAGAGAGGTATTCTTCTATAATAAATTTTGCAAATAAATAATTTAAAAATAATACATTTGGCAACAAACAAGCATGATTCAGTTTCTATGCATGAAAAGAAAGGGGTAGGAATGTACACAAAAGAGAATGAAGTAGCGCAGCACCTGTTCAAGTAGTTTTTGTTTTATCATTAGCATATTTACTATAACTCCTGGGGCAGGTATCTTTCATGATTGAGATCTTGACCTTAGGGGAGATCATAGTGGTTATTGAAAAGATTGTCGTCCAAAATTAGACCACCGCAAAAATGTCGTCGCACCAGCATATGAATTTCTTTTACGGCATATCAACTCTGTTAGAACCATTTCATTACGAAACCATTTATTTTTGTTAAAATATTGTTATATTCAAGTTCTTAATTTTTATTCATGGCATTTGGTTATGGTGTTTTATTTTATGCCGTATCAAACCTGGGACGAGCGGAAGTTATCGAGTCTGTTATGCAATACAATTAGAAAATTTTCAGTCACGCTAGAAAACGTGAAAAAGCTGGGGAAAATAATGATTTCATTAGTAAAACTGAAAAAACAAGCCTGGTAGAACGAGGAAAATAAAAGGGAAACAACGTGTCACCTTTTCCTATATGTGACCGCGTATTGCTATACGCAGAGAAGTAAGTCCAGTAAAACAATTCCACATGGGCTATCCGGGGATTTCTCGAATGAAATCGTTAATGAGTGGTTACACGTATTGGCCTAGGATGGACAAGGTTACGGAAATAGTGGCGAAACAATGTAGAGGATGCCACATAGGCAGGAAGAGGTCGGACTGTAAAAATTCAGGCTAAAGACCAATAAACCATGAGGTCGATTGCATATTGACTATGCTGGACCCATAAATGGATCATATTACTTGGTCATTGTAGATCATTTCACAAAACGGCCAGAAATTGTTAAGTGCAGACATCAGATGTCAACAAATACGATTATTGCAGTTAACAATTTTTTTTGTCGTTTTGGACTTCCGAAAACTTTAGTGAGCGAGAATGGAACTCAATTCACGGGGGAAAATTAAAGAATATTACAAATTATGGTAACATAAGCACGTGACAACGCCAGCTCTGGAGAAGAATCAAAGCATAGACAGAAATTAAAGAAATATTCAGAAATTTTTGACAGCTTACAGAATCACACCAAAACTGAATACGATGTCATGTTTATTTCCAACAGAGTTAATGTTCGCGAGAAATTACCATCTGTGTTTGATGGGATGTTGCCTATTCCGGTGAACAGGCAATCAATAAAAGAAAAAACCGATGACTAAATTCTATAGGCCAGGCCACAGAGTTTTCTTCAAAAACTTTATGGTTGGAAGAACGCTCTTGGAAGAAAAAAAAGGACATGTCATATATGACATAACAGGAAACATTTCTATGCAAAAGACATTGAAATCAGTTAAGACCCAGACACATTTCAGAGGTCACGGAAAGTACTCATGAGATACCAATAGAAGTATAATATGACTTATTTGAAATTCTTGTCCTGATAAGTCAGAATTATTCAACGGAGGTATCGTCAAAGTAAACACCAGCGATATGAATGGGTCAAAGGTCACCACGGCAAAGATTGAGTACGAAAAAAAAAAATAGACCTTAAAAAGAGAAAATATTAAAGCTAAATTTCACAGGAAAATTTAGCGCAGGTGCAAATGATGTAATCAATATAAGGGCTCCAGCAATATTGTGATTGGTTAATCCATGAATACAAGTTGGAAGAGAAATTTGGGAGAATTGTCGAAAGGTACGCAAGCCTCACGTTAGGAACACCCGCTTCGGCTAAAGCACTCGTTCCATACTTCGACATACCAGATTTATACTCGACCTGAAGCAAGATCTCTCATCTACTTCAAACGATATGAAACCCTTTTTCCGGGATCATGTCAATTGTCTTTACCAATATCTTGTCGAATAAGATGGGGTTAGTTTAGAATACAATGGAGACAATTAGCGCCCATACTTACAAAACTGTTTAAACGTTTACTTAAGGACAATTACTTCCCATCACCCTGGAAAATTTCATCAGTATGCCCTGTATTTAAGAATTCAGGTGATCGCTCATCCCCCTCTCAGTACAGGTCAATAAGCCTCCTGTGCGTCATGAGTAAGTTGCTGGAATCTGTGTTAAATAGAGAAGTAATCAACCATCTTAGCAAAAATAACCTTCTTAGTGACACACAATATGGTTTCCGTTCTGCTAGATTTACAGCAGATGTGCTTAGTTATATCTTATAGGATCAGCGAAACTTTCGGCGGAGGCAACCTTTCGAGGGAAATTGCTCTTGACATATCAAAGGCCTTTGATAGGGTATGGCATAAAGGTTTACTTCACAAGATCTCCAGCTATACTATGGCTGGAAATGTCTTCTCATTTATTAAATAATTTCTTTCTGATAGGTTCATAAGAGTAGTAGTTAATGGGAAAAAATCAGAAGTTCACAGTATTAATGCTGGAGTCCCTCAGGGTCCATCCTGGGGCCAACTCTTTTCCTGATCTACATTAATGATCTTCCAAATCACATCCTTACATCATTCGTATACATTTATGCTGATGACACGACCATCTATGGTAACACATCTAAGACCGTAAACGACCAAGTTCTCTTCGATTCTCTCTCCTCTGATCTTAAGCACGTGGTATAATGAGGAAAGGAGTGTCTGGTTACTTTTAATGCATCTAAAACCAAGCTTCCATCGGATTTTACTAAGACAATTATCGTTTTGAAGTTCGACCTTTCATACGACAATTATCGAAAAATTGGCAAAAACATTAATATCTTCACCTTAAACTGAGCACATTTCTAAAGAGGGGGTCGTTTTTTCGCCGATATTTTTGAAAGTAATCCTCTACTTTCGATTGTCTACCCTTAATTTAAATATAAGTCATTTCCGGTTTGGCGGTGGTCGTAACGGCAAAGACGACAGTTTTTTTTCCCGTTCTTTTGCTCCTTCGCGGTACGGGTTCGAGCCTGCCTTCCTACTACCAATTTTTTTTTTTTTTACTCAACATAAACATCCAAACACCCGGGCAACACCGGGCTGAAATGCTAGTTTATCAATATATCTATAAAAGTTAACGTGTCTGTGTGTCTGTGTATCTGAGTGTCTGTGTATCTGTGTGTCTGTCTGTGTACATTTCCCTACGCAATAACTCTCTCAATTTTCAGTCTACAGACTCGAAATTTGATATACAGGTTACTAAGATTTGGGAAAATCTATATGATCGTGTTTCGGCCAGAAATTTGGCTGTTAAGGGGTCAAAGTCCAACGATTTGCCCTTTGAGAACTCTACCAAACTCCTCCGACAATTTTGGATCTAAACACTTGAAATTTTAGGTATAGGTTCATTGGACATGGATCAATCTTAATAACTTGATTTGAGCACAAAACAATAAATGTCAAGGGCTCATAATAGAGGTCAAAGTTAAAAATATTTTACCTCTGCGATCTCTACCAAATTACTCAGACAATTTCTGGGCTAAACATTTGAAATTTTACATAAATGGTATTCAGAGATAGGGCAAGCTTTTTCATCGGTTTGGTTCGGAAATTTTTAGATGCCAACATATAAATGTATGTATGTATGTTTGCATGTCTGCCCAACACTTTCGACAGAGGCGACAGATTTTCTGAAGATCAGTATCGTTGTGAAGGTCGACCTTTCAGACGACAAATATCGAACAATTGGCTACACACATTAATATCTTCACATCAAACTGAACACTTTTCTGCAAGGGGGGGGTCGCTTTTTTCGCTGATATTTTCGAAAGTCATCCCCTCTTTTCGATTGTCTAGCCTTAATTTAAACCTACTTCACTTCCGGTTTGGCGGTGGTCGTAACAGCAAAGAGTCACGTTTTTTTTTTCACGTTCTTTTTCTCCTTTGCGGTACGGGTTCGAGCCTGCCTTCCTACTACTTATTTTATGTTTTATTTTTTGCTCAACACGCACCTCCAAACATCCGGGCAACGCGGGTCACCCATGCTAGTAGATTAAACAATTAAAGTAGGAATACGTATTTACGCATATTTTAAGTAAATGTAAAAAAAAAATGTACATTCCAACGTATTTTAACACTGAAATATTTTTCCTAGAACACGTTTTCCTTGTCATTGATTTAATACAATGCTGTATCAGTTAATAAAAAAACAAATTGTCGCGTGGTCGGGTTCCGTGTTAACTCTGCACACATACGTTTACTTTCTATTTCATTTCGATTTAATGAGGAAAGCTGTCTTTTCACTAGGCTTATAACACGTTAATACTTTCCTATATAGTCGGATAAAATAATAATAGTTATCCACAGACACGTGTTTTACTATACCTGGCTGATCAGCGCGTTGATTATTACATGGTTCGATCCTGCAACAATAAAACCTGTGGTCGGATGTGCTAAGAACACGTTACGAAGCACGGCAAAAAATACATGCTAATAAGCGGTAGATACAGCGAAGCACGTGTCTGTGGATAACTATTTTATATATAATAATACAGTAGACACATAAACAGCGAATATATGTATTTGTTTATATTTATATAAATATATATTTGCGCGTACATGTATTCGTACATATCTCTAAATTAAGGGACAACTATACAATTGTAAGGGAGACAATTCTTCCTAAATTCCCAGGAAAAGTAACAGATAACGAACATAAAAATCGCTAGAAATATAATTAAAAAAAACTCCATGCATATATATATATATATATATATATATATATATATATATATATATATATATATATATATATTATAAAAAAGTGAACCATATCGTAAATTCAATCAACTAAAAAATGGAAACCGGGGTGAGGAAAAGAAAAAAAAAATTATATATATAATGGAGCAAGTTATATGTACAATTAAATAAAATAAATAAGTCGATTAAAAAAACGATCTCCTTTTTTTAATCGACTTATTTATTTTATTTAATTGTACATATAACTTGCCCCTTTATATATATAATTTTTTTTTCTTTTCCTCACCCCGGTTTCCATTTTTTAGTTGATTGAATTTACGATATGGTTCACTTTTTTATAATTATTCTAAAATTTTGCCAATCGAATAAAGATATATATATATATATATATATATATATATATATATATATATATATATATATATATATATATAGGGTGACTCAAAAAACAGGCCCAACTCTAATTAGGCCTCGTTTCTTAGTGTTTTGTCCGAATGAAATGAAAATTTGGTCATAACTAGTTTATTATATTCAAAACATCACATCAAAACACTAGGGTTTTTGGCCTTTTTTTCTCCGTTCTACAGCATATGTTCTAGATGACCTCCATTTAGCTTTTGTTTTTTGTTTTTTGCGTCGCCCTGTGTTTGTATATATATATATATATTTGTATATATATATATATATATATTTGTATATATATATATATTTGTATATATATATATATATATATATTATGTTTATTTCTAAAAAACGTTATGGCTACATATATGGATACATGTTTCTGCCTGGATATATTTAAAATAGAGGCGTCATCAGTATGGATCATTATGAACAGGTTGTAATAATTCGGCCTAATGACGCTATATTAGAAACATGTATGTACATAGGTAGCAAATAATTTTTGTATAAATTAATAAAATATTTTATAATGACGCTCTGCTTGTCATTATGCACTTTTTGATGAACACCGGGATTTCAATAGATTTTAGATTTACATCTAGGAAACTTCAATAATATATATATATATATATATATATATATATATATATATATATATATATATGTATGTATGTGTGTGTGTGTGTGTATGTGTGCGTGTATGCATATATATAGAGAGAGAAAAAAGAAATAGAAAGTAAGAGAACGAGAGTAAATATGAGGTAAACGAAATAAATTCGAGATGATTTATATATGTTCCAAGAATTTAAAATGATAACTTAGAATTATGTACGATCGTTTTAGAAACCATATTAAGTTTTTTTTTTAATTGTTTTTTAGATGGGGGATCACCACTTATCAAGGTCCGGAAGCCACTCGGGGATAAGGATTATTGTGTGTACAATAATCAATGGGATAATATTTTAGTAATAGTTGGTATATAAGATTTGATAAGGTGTCTTACTTAAGGGGGCGATTAATCAGGAATTTGTTTATGTTGGACTTGAAGACATCCAAGTTGTAGCCCGGTGGGAAACAGGCAAACGGAAGAGAATTCCACAGTCGTGCACTTCTCAGAAAAAAGCTATGTTCATGGAATCTAATGTTTTGATTTTGGCACAGATAAAGTGTGGGGAAAATTACTGACAGTGGTTTTAGCTAGATGGGTGTTTATCGTGAAAGATTGGCGAGGGGGGGGGGGCAGAGATTGGAGATCGGACGAGCTCCAATTTTTATTTATATATAATTATAGAGACCTGTGAAAATTCCAATCTGTATTTATATATAATTATAGGGACCTGTGATAATTCCAATCTTTATTTATATATAATTATAGGGACCTGTGAAAATTCCAATCTGTATTTATATATAATTATAGGGACCTGTGATAATTCCAATCTTTATTTATATATAATTATAGGGACCTGTGAAAATTCCACAGGGGACTCATTCATATGTAATATTCATATTTATATGTAATATTCATATATAATATGAATGAGTCATGTAGATGCTCGCTCTGATATTATTGTAACTCTTTTGTTTAAACCGCAAAAGTATTTATCTAAGCAAACGGGGGCGTCCGGCGTAGCCCGCTCATAAAGTACGCTTAAGTATGATATTTTAATTCTTGAAAATTTCGTATATATTATTATAGAGTAAATAATTTTTATATATTATAAAGTTGCGATTTCAAAAATAAAAAAATATATCCATATGACTTGTTTGCATCAGATTGAATCGAAACCGAAACCAAAACACACACACACACACACACACACACACACACACACACACACACACACATATATATATATCAAGAATTCTTCATAAGTTTTTGTTTCGTTTTCGATTATAGCTGATGGAACTCAAGTTACACACACACACACACACACACACACACACACACACACACACACACACATATATATATATATATATATATATATATATATATATATATATATATATAACTTGAGTTCCATCAGGTATAATCGAAAAAGAAACCAAAACTTTTGAAGATTCTTGATAAAATTATTTATAAAAAAATAGATTGCTGGAGTGCCATCAACTGTAATCGAAACCGAAATCAAAACTTATGACGAATCCTTGGTAAAATTATTTATAGAAAATAAAAATAGATGACTTAAGTGCCATCCGCTATAATTGAAACTGAAACCAAAACTTATGAAGAATTATTACAAGAAATGGAAGTCCATAACAATTAAAAAACTGTCACTCGGATGTAAACATGACACACAAAATAAATAACACACACGCTATCCTATTAATATATAGATCCTTTCGTCATCACAGAGTAAGAAGCTACCGGGGACGGTTGACATCAAATTAACAATCAAATAACAACATCATTATTATTTGAATCTCACATACATCGATGGCTTATCTTATTTTTTTAATTTTTATCATAACCATATTGAAGAATTGAATTGGAAACGAAGAATATAGTAGCGTACTTAAGTTCGTTCTAAATGTCGTGATCCTGATGTTTCCTGATTTTCTTCCCCGTCTACAACTTTTCTATTTCATTTTCTCTTTATTCTAATCTATTTCTTTTCCATATTTATCTCTAATTAAACCGATTATTATTATTATTATTATTATTGTTATTATTATTATTATTATTATTGTTATTATTATTATTATTATTATTATTATTATAACCGTCATCATCATCATTATTATTATTATTATTATTATTATTATTATTATTATTATTATTATTATTATTATTATTCACTCACCATGGGTGTTCGCACAGGTAAACACCACAGATTTCTCTTTGACAACAACCTGTGGTGTTTCCTGGAGTGACAATAAATCTCCTCAGATTTCCAGTACACACCACTTCTTTCGATAACAAATTAGTTTGATTAATCGCAGTAGCCGTTTACCATTGATTTCTCATTGGTAGCGACCATTGGTCTTCACTGGAATTTGGATCGCAATACGCCCCCCAAAGGTCTCAGTTCTTTTCGCACTCATCGAGTGGAAGTCTGGTTCGTGCTTCATCTCCTCGGCCTTTCCATCCTCTTTGACCCTCCTTACTTATTTGATATGGCGCAGGAGGGTGCTTATAATTATAAATTTCCAATTTTCGTGATTCCATGTGATGCTTCTTTGTGTTTTACATCTGTGATAGTTTCTATACGTCCGACTTGCGTTGGTGGCTCATGTGTGTTAGTCTCCACTTTCAAGGATTTTCCTTAGTATTTCAGCCGTTTTCATTATTATTACAAGATGAATCATCTCGGCCATCTTTCTAATTTCAATGTCTACCATTCTTTTTTCCAAGTTTTTCGATATTGTTCCAAATGCTCCAACTATTAGTGATGTTATCTTGACTTTCTTCATTTTCTACATCCCTTTATTATTATTATTGGTTCACATGGAGCTTTCACACAAGTCAACAAACGATCTGATTGGAAACCTGTGGTGTTCTCTGGAAAGTGAATGACAACAAATCTCTCCAAACGTCCAGCTCTCTCCACCTCCTTCGATAGCATTTGCAAATGAATTTGCATCATCGCAACAGCCTCTTACCATTGATTTCTCGCTAGCAGTGGCCATTGGTTTATACTGGAATTTGAGTGGCACTAAGCCTCCCCAAGGTCCCAGTTCTCTTTGCGCTTGTCCAGCCGACGTCTGGCCAGCGCTCTCTCCTCGGTCTTTCAATCCTTCTTGACCCTTCTCGGTTCTTTGGTATCACTTTTCTATTGGGGGTAACGGTGATGAGACAATGGGGGGATGCATGACGGGGGTGTAGAACTTGTAGATATGCAGCTTCGGTGTTCTTCATTCCCTGTAATGATTATTCGTTATATTGTCTTGTTGTATTATTCTCCTCATTCAAGGGTTTTCCTTTAATATTTCAGCCGTTTTCATTATCGTTAGTCGTTGTATTTTTGCAGTTATTCCTCTGATTCCAATTTCTGACATTCTTTTTTCCAGGTTTTTTCGGAATTGTTCCTTGTGCTCCTATTATTATCGGTACTATTTTGGTTTTCTTCATCATCCAAATCCCTTTTAAACTCTCTTGCTAGCTCTGTGTGTTTGCTTCTTTTCTCCTTTTCTTTCATACTCAACCTGTGGTCAGCTGGGACAGCAAAGTGTACGATTTGACAGGATGTTTCTTTCTTGTTAATTATTACGACATCTGGTCTTCTTGCTTGAATGGGTTTGCCCGTCTGTATGTCCATGTCCCATAGGATTTTGTGGTTCTCGTTTTCGAGTGCTGTTGCGGGTTTATGCTCGTACCATTTATCTGTACACTCAAAATACAGTCGTTTGCACAATTCTCAGTGCATCGCTCTCGTCACTCGGTCATGCATGTTTTTGTATTCCTTTTGGCCCAGTTTTCTGCATTCACTTACTATATGGTTTATCGTCTCGTCTCTTTCTCCACATAGTCTGTATTTGCTGTTTTCTTGTGTTTTATCGATCCTTGCTTTGATATGGCTGGTTCTTATCGAGTTATCTTGTACAGCAGTTATTAGAGATTCAGTTTCCCGGTTTATATGTCCTTTTCGCATCCATGTCGAGGTGTTTTCTTTATTTTCATCTTTTGTGATTCTTATGAATCTTTCTTGGAGTTGTTTCTCTTCCCATTTCTCTTTTCTCGTTTTGTCATGTGTCTCTCTGTTTTCTGTTTTTTTTGTTTTTTCAGTGTCTCTCACTGTCATAATTATCCTTTCACTGTTTTGCATTATGTATTTTTCTAGTTCCTTTTTTGTGTCCTTCAGAGAGTCTTCTATGCAGATCAGTCTTCTCCCGCCGTCTTTCCTTTTCACGTAGAGTCTGTCAATATCGTCCTTTGGGCGTAGTGCATTATGCATGGTCATGAGTTTCCTGGCTTTCTGGTCGAGTTGTCTCAGTTCTTCTTTTGTCCATCATATAAACGGTCCAGTGCATCTTACTAGTGATACTGCCCATGTATTTATACCTTTTATTAGGTTTCTGCTATATAATTTCGTTTCCAGGAGTTTTCTTGTTCTCCTGAGATATTCCTTTCCAATTTTCTCTTTCATTTCTATTGCTCTGATGGTGTCCGCTTCCAGAATTCCCAAGTATTTATAGTCGTCTTGTTCCTCTAGTGCCCTCATCTCCGTTTGGTTGGGTAGTTCCATGCCTTCTGTCGTTTCCAGTTTTCCCTTTCTTATAACAAGTTGTGCGCACTTTTCTATTCCAAATTCCATTTGGGTATCTTGGCTGAAGATCCTGGTATTGTTAATTAGTATCTATAGCTCCTTTTCGGTCCTTGCAAAAAGTTTCAAATCGTCCATGTACATCAGGTGGTTCATTTTTTCCTCTGTATTAGAGAATCCGGCTTGGCACTTCCCAGAATACTGCTCAAGGGCATCATGGCTATGATGAACCTTAGTGGTGATAGTGAGTCTCTTTGGAAGATGCCTCTTTGTATGTTAATTTCTGTTATGTGTTTTCCATCAGCTGTCAATTCCAGTCTTCATGTTTTCATTGCATGTTCTATCACATTGATGATTCTGCTTGGCATTTGATACAATTTTTAGCATTCTATTATCCATGCTTGGGGAATCCTTTCGCAAGCTTTTTTGTAGTCGATCCATGCCATGGCTAAATTCTTTCTCCTTCTTTTTACCTCCTTTAGGGTCTTTTGATCTATATATAGCAGGTTATGTGTTCCTCTTTTTCCTTTTTGGCATCATTTCTGCTCCTCGGGGATGAGTCCACGGTTATTCAGTGAGTGGTAGATTTGTTCCCTCATTTGTGCTGTCAGTATCTTCCACATAGTGAATAAGCATGTGATTGGCCTGTAGTTGCTAGAGAAGGTTCCTTTGTCCGTGTCCTTCTATAGCAGTGTGGTTCAACCCTTTGTCATCCAATCTGGTACGCTTGCTTCCTGTATACAACTTCTCAGGTTTTAGGCTAGTATTTCGCGTAAGGCTTTGAATTTTTTGAACCAGTATGCATGTATCCTGTCGTGCCTTGGTGCTCCCTAGTTTGCCATTTTTCCTATGGTTTTCTTTAGGGTTTCCTTGCTGATTTCATTCACTGTTCCTTCTATTTGTTGTAACTATTCTTTCATGTCTTTTAGCCATTCGGCATTTCTATTGTGATCTCGTCGCTCTTCCCATATTTTACTCCAGTAGAGTTTTATTTCTGTCGGATTTGGTTGTTCTGTTTTTGTTTTTCCTCCGTTCACATTTTGGTAGAATTGGCTTTCATTAGTTTACCATGTTCTGTTTTGTTTGCATTATTCAGATTTATATCTATATCTATATCGTCTCAATCTCACTTCTTTTGCTTTTATTTTTTGGTCCAGTTCTTCATGTTTCTTTTTTAGCCTCTCCTGCCAGTTACATTTCCAATATTCCGTTCTCTCCACATTGCTTTCTTCCTGTTGATCATTTTGGTTTTTAGTTTCTAGTCTTATTTCCCATCCAGGTTTTATCGGTTCGCTTATCCCCGGTTGTTGTTCTGATTTGAGATTTATACTTACCATTTTGGCTGTATTATTTTATTTGCTTCATTCTCTGTTAGTTCTGTTTCATTGTTCTCGGTTTCCACGTTTGTAGACTTCGTTCTTTGTTGGTCCTCAACATTTGGTGTTTTTACTTGTGAGGCTTTAACTTGTTGGGTTTCTCTACGTGCAGTTCCGTTGGGGGGATGCTTCTTGTTCAGTTCCATCATTTATTTTTCGCTGGATTTCTATTAGTTCTTGTTTAAAGAGCCAACCTTTCTTGAGTACCAGTCTTGTTTGGTCCGCAATTCTTTATTCTGTCGCATGGTAGTCACTGGATAAGGCCCCATAGTTCTTTCATTCGTTTCCGATAACCTTCATATCTATATTTAGAATGACTTCTATAATAGCATTCCATTAGGAGTCTATTCTCTTTTCTTGTCCATTTTTTTCTTCGGTATTTTCCATTTTGATGGTTATCATGGCTGTGCTGTGTTTGTCCGGTATCATTTTGTTTCCTGAAATTAGAGGTTATACTTACCTGTTCAGCGTCCATGTTATTTGAGTTTCTGAAATTAGAAAGTTGGCCAACATTCGCAGGATGACGACCGGGTCCCCCATGCTGGCTACCGAAGGAGCACCTGCCGACCATGACACCCAGATCTTTCTTCTGTGTCCCATGGTTTGGATTATTTGTAATTGACATTTTTCATATTTTGGTGTTTGTGGCAACACCAAGCCCAGAATTGTCTTACCTGTGGTTCTGACGCAGGGATAGTGTAAAGCTCCCATGTATATAAGAGGTATCGTGCACTATCTCACATACATATGGGACATGAAAAAAAAATTAACTAAGTAATGCTCTGAAAGAGGGCGTTTGAAGATAGGTCTACCTTACACCATACTGCTTAGCATTTATATCGCAACAAAGACTGCTTTCTGAAATAAATTCGAAGTAACATTTAACTTTCTTCTTTTTAAAAAAAAAAAAAAAAGGACGTAGACTCACATTTCGTTGGTTTCTTTAAAAGAGTTTTCTGCCACGAGTGTGCTAACCCTTCCCTATATGGGATCTTGTCTTGAGTTAGATGCCAGCTCGTCGGTCAGTAGAGGGTAAGGGTAAGGTGGGAGTGGGGTGGGGATAACAGTCCTTTCTAGTACAAACATACGCGCATGTATATATTTACATATGTACACACACACACACACACACGCACATACGCAAACATTCTGTCCGTCTTTGCCAAAAAAGAATAAAAATGAGTTCCTCTTTTTTCAGTCAAGTAACAAATTTCGCCAGGCACCCGTCTGGCTATTTTTCCATTCATTTTTAGAGGATTTCCGTTAAATTTGAATTGACAAACAGAATTATACGTTTATATCGCAACAAAGACTGCTTTCTGAAATAAATTCGAAGTAACATTTAACTTTCTTTTTTTTTTTTTTTTTAAAGAAGACGTAAACTCACATTTCGATGGTTTCTTAAAAAGAACTTTCTGCTACGAGTGTGCTAACTCTTCCCTATATGGGCTCTTGTCTTGAGTTAAATGCCAGTTCGTCGGTCAGTAGAGGGTATAGGTAAGGAGGGGTGGGGGTGGAATAACAGTCCTTTCTAGTACAAACATACGCACATGTATATATGTGCATATTATTATTATTATTATTATTATTATTATTATTATTATTATTATTATTATTATTATTATTATTCGCCGTGCCTAACAGGCAATCCTTTTAGAGAAATTGGAAAAGAAATTGTCTCGTCAATTTGTTTAAGCCATTTATGGTAGGTTTTCGTTATGATCTCAAGCTTTCCAATTACAATGGGAATCAGATTGTCTTCTCGCTGGCAATGGCTATTAGTTTTAATTGGAATTTAAGGTCCCAGTCACGTTTGCACCCATTCAATTAAGGCCTGGTTAATGTTTGTATCTTCGGTCTTTCCATCTGCTTGACCATTTCGACCATTTGGTGTGATGTCAGTCGATGTCGCCACTACATTTTTGAGGGAGAGGGGTGTCGTCAACTAACAATTTTTCTGTTTGAGTTTTCTTGATTGCATCTTTTTGCCTTACTTCTGTTGCAGTTTCTATATGATAAACGAGCTTTTGCCACTCATAGGGATTAGTTTTTGTATTCGATGGTTTTCCTTAAGATTTCAGCTGTTTTCAGCATTATCGTCCGTTGCATAATCTCAGCTTTTAGTTCTAAGTTTGTATATGATTGAAAATTACAATATTATTCAAATAATTGAATTCCACAGACTATTTAAGTTATAATATTTTACAGTATTTAATGAAATCATGTCTTTTAAATACGTACGAGATGTTCGTACATGCTGTTTTTTACGCCTTTAATTGTTGCTGTTTCGTCTAATCGTTGCTATGGAAAAACGCTTTTCGTAACAAGGATATGTTGGTTGAGAGTTTTCATAAATAATTTTATCTGGAGAGAATTTACTCAGAGGAAAGATACTAAGTTAGTGTAGCTAATTGTTTACTTATCTTTACTTTCTAACTTTGTGAAAGATGTGACGCACAAGGACAGAATCAATATTTTGCAATTAGAAGTAAGCAATATTTTTTTTACATCATTGACGGTGTCTCATTCTCACTGCTTCTACTGAGAGACCGATTGAAGAAAACCTTTGTTTCTCTCAGCTCAAAAAACGTGACGTCATTCGTCATCGTTCTCTTTATGACGTTTGACCTCTACCCACTGCCTCAACTTTATGCCACCCATATCTGGGAACGATTCTGCTTGTGAATTAAGGTTATCAGAACATGCACTAAATGTTAACCTTGTCAAAATTCACACTAGTTAACTTAATCGTCATTGGCGTAGGGTCTTTTATATGAAACATCTATATAGTACGCACATTGTTTCAAGCACACTATGACATTATTATTCTACGTAGATTATTTCTCTCTTTTAAGCCTATAATCTTGACTTGCTGTATAGTTTTTTGATATCATCATTTACGTATTAATCTTGTATTCAAATAATATGTTTAACCGACTAATAAGCAAAAAAATAAGATTAGTCTCTTTTTGGCATATTTTCCTGATTTGATGTATACGCTTTTGGTATTGCTCATATATTTAACGTTTGTTTGATATCTAATCCCGATGATGGACATTAATTAAAAATATTTTGTATCGTGCACTGATTATTTGTTGATTTTGAATTCTTGGAGCCTAAGTAAGTGATTTTCCCATTAATTATTTTATCATATATATATATATATATATATATATATATATATATATATATATATATATATAAAATTGTGTGTGTGTGTGTGTGTGTGTGTCTCTGTGTGTGTCTGTGCCTGTGTACATTTCCTTACCAAACTACTCTGTCGATTTACGGACTACAGACTCGAGATTTCACATAATGGGGTATTGAGATTTAGGAAAACCTTTTTAATCGGTTTTCGGCCAGAAATTTGGCTGTCAAGAGGTCAAAGTTCAATGATGTGACTTCTGAAAACTCTACCAAACCCTACCGCCAATTTTGGTCTAAACACTTAAAATTTTAGATGTAGGTTACTTGAACATGGATCAAACATTTTAATTTGATTTGAGCCAAAAACAATAAATGCTAAGAAAGCAAAATAAGGATCAAAGTAAAAAAAAGAAATTGACCTCTGCGGTTAATCAGTCAATTTTTGGTCTAAACATTTGAAATTTTACATAAAGTGTATTTAGACATAGAACAAGCTTTTTAATCGGTGTTTGGCCGAAAATTTGGCTAATAAGAGGTAAAAGTTCCAAAGATTTGACCTTTGCTGTCTCTAGCAAACTATTCAGCCAATGTTGAGTCTAAACATTTGGAATTTTACATTAGACATAATACATTTTACATTCATACATGCAGCACGCTTTTTAATCAGTTTTTGGGCGAAAATTTGGCTGCCAAGAGATCAAAGTAGAAAGAGTTGACCTTTGCAGACTCTACCAAACTCCTCCGCCAATTTTGGGTCTAAGCACTTAAAATTTTAGATGTAGGTTACCTGGACATGAGTCAACTTTTAATATATATATATATATATATATATATATATATATATATATGCACATAAAGTTATGAACAGTACATAGTGCCCAAGGTAAGCCGGGCTGAACTGCTAGTATATATATATATATATATATATATATATATATATATATATATATATATATATATATATATATAGCGAATAAACGACAAAAATTATATCGAAAATTCATGATGTTGACCATCTTATAATTTATTCCTTTAATTCAGTTGATATTTACAATTCTTAACAGTGTCTGTTTCGTAGCACAAAATCAATCATTTTATTATTATATCAATCATTAAATCTATTATGACCTTAACTCATCAGAAGAAATAACAACAATAAATCCGTCAAAAGGAAATAAAGTGTGATTTTCCATTTGAATGGCGTAATGGAAACATATAAAAGGTATTTGCAACTTCTCTTCAAATTTTCGGATTTTAATCACGTCAAATCACTTTATATCCTTTTAACGGATTGATTGTTGCTATTTCTCCTGATGAGTTAAGGGCATAATAGATTCTAAAAGTTCGTGCAAAGGCAATCCATTGGAAAGGAGTTTTTGAACCAATAAGGGAACTCTATCCCTTGTAACTGTTCAAAAACACTGTATTCCAAAAAGGTTTTAATGAAAATCGTTCACTGAAAAAAATATATTATCAAAAATTTTTTATAAATAAATAAATAAATAAATAAAAACTTCTGTATTACAATTATATTTTGCTACATTGACAAACAAAAATTATATTTTGATATATGCTTACACAATCTTACTGTGAAAAATAAGATAACTATCTTTGTGTAAAAAAAGCAAACAGACACATTATTCTTAAACCTCTTTAAATGTTCATGTTTTTCAATTTTGATATATGTTTAGACAATCTTGCTGTGACAAAAAACTTTCTGTAAAAAAATATTCTTAAACCTCTATAAGCGTTTCATGTTTATAAAATTCTATTTTGCTACATTGACAAACTAAAATTATATTTGGATACATTAAATCACTCATTGAAAAGAAATTATATTTTGATAATTTTTTTATTCGATAAATGTTTCGATTTGCATATATTTTTGCGTTGTTTATTTCTTTATATATTTTTGCGTTATCGTAAACACTTGTTTGCATTTGAGGTTTACATAATGGCTGCTAGATGTCATTTCTTTTTTGAAGAACAGGGGTCGATAACTCGGCTCTGTTGCTAGTATGTCACTGTCATGTAGAAGTGCCGAAATAATAAAAGATAAATAGGCGAAAGAAGTTTCGTTTCATTTCCTTAGGATTGGATTCCAATTTTTCGTTCTTAAGTAAATTTCTACTTCTTAATAAAACTTTAAGACGAACTATTTTTAGTTGCGAAGGCCGGTAAGTTACCAGTCAACATTACCAAAGCTGCAATGGCTAAATGGATGTTTTTTCTTTTCTTTTTTTTTTACTCTCTCTGTTACATATCGGGGGTTTCATTGAGAGTCTTAGTGAGAGATGCTTAGAAAGAGTCTTATTACAGTGAGGGATGTTGTAAGACTCAGAGAGAGAGAGAGAGAGAGAGAGAGAGAGAGAGAGAGAGAGAGAGAAGTTTTATAAGTTGTTGTACGAGAGACTTAGAGAACTTGTTCATGTTATAAGAGATTCTTATATATTAAAAGTTCATTCCTTAATTTTGTTGAATGGAAGAAGAAGAAAGCTCTTTGAGTGAGGACATTGTGTAGACATGATGATGCTGAGACGTGTATGTAAATACATATAACACAAATATATAATACAATTGGACTTTACCTTTTATAAGAATCATAAGACACAAGACGAGCTTTACAAAAAAACACTTGATGGTTTATTCTTCACACGGCCGTGATTCCATCATCAAGAATTCAAAGTTTCACATTTTTTTCTTGAAGTGACGTCTCGCTTCCAGACGTCTGACTCCCCCTGAGTTTTCTCACTGACTGTTTTCTAACTAAAGTCTTTCTCTATTCCTAGAACTTTCTATTTTCCGTGACGTCATACACATGTTAAAACATGTGCATTTTTTCACGTGTCCTGGACATACGTGTCCAAAACATTTCCTATTTCTACAAAAGGAATTTTAACCTATATTCAATATGTTAAAAACATTATCTTATAAGCTGCATTCTTTCAATTTAAAATTTCATAACAAACTTGATAGCTAACATTCTTTCCTTGAAATATTTATCTATTTCTAAACAAATGTTTGTTTTACATTTTTAAGTTCTCACACGTAATCTATTTCTAAACTAGATTACGAGGTTCGAATTTCGCCTGTGCCATTTCATTTTCATTTAAACTAAATTCTCCATTTTTATACTTACATGAAAAGGGGACAGCCCTTATCATGTAACACCCCTCCCTTCCATATTTCACAAAATAAAAATGTATGCATTTTTAAATTTAGTACATTTTTTATTTTTACATCTACACAACCACACGGCTAGAAAGATCAGGCTAAAAAACAAACGAAAAAAAAATCTCTTTCAGTCAGCCCTTCACGGCCGACTTCACAATTATTTATTTTTTATAAGATCAGAACCTTTCTGATTTTCGTGGCATTTACTTTTTGGGTGTAGGGTCTTTACCTATGATTCACATCAGCTATTTTCCAGCCACCCATATGCCGTAGACTAGAGGTTTTCACCTTTCTCGAAATGGACGACTTCCTTCGTCTCAAAAGTGTTCTGATCAATTCTTTCCGCATGGTTAGTCTTATCAAGTATGGCTTTGTTTTTTATTCTATAACTATCTTACACGGGACATACCAAAGCTCATGTACTTAAATCTTTGTGGTTGGCTTCAGAAGTTTAAGATATACCTTTGTTTTCTCTCATACGGATTCACTCGGATTTCCTTGCTTGGATTCTTGAAACTTCGACGAGGATTTAGAAATATCACCTCTAACTAACTAACACCTTTTCTGCGCCCAACAATTGCGCACTAAATTCTATCTAATTGCCCGATTTTTGTTATTTTTCTTTTCTCTCACCAGCTTCTAAGATCCAGCAGATATATCCCACATTCATGCTTCTCTAAAAAAATACAAGGTTATATCTTTCTTACGTAATCTACGGCATATTTTTGCTTGTCTCTTACTTCATTAAGCTATATGTGATTGCCTCGGGACTACCTATCCTCGGTTTACTGGCCCCCTTAAGAATTTTCGTATTCTTTCCAACGCCTGTTTATTAATTAAGCCAAGTCTTACCACTTTGCTTGGAGTCGGTACGTGCAACCAGCTTATTTTAAGCACTTAATTAACCAGGTTCCCAAATTTTTCGTATAGGGGCACATCTTGTGCTTATCAATCCCTACCAAGTCACTTTTCTTGGAGAAAAATTTTTAGGATCTCTAAAAAAAACAACAAAACCAAATGCTAAAACAAAACATCTTTCTTGCGGCTTATCACATCTAAAAACTCTCTAAATACCCGTTTACGTAATTTTAATTCTTGTCCCCCTTCTAAAATTCTAACAGAATCTGTAAGCCAACCATACGTCTTAACTTATTTTCTACCAGATCAGTTTAATCTAATGTATTTTTACTGATAACTTTGAATTCTTGCTGTGAAAATCAATAAAATTTACATACATTAGACAATTTACAATATTTGTTCAACATCATAAAAACATTTTCGAAAAAAATATACCTTAATACATTTAAACATTTTGCAACAGTTATAACTGTTTTTCAACAACAACAAAAAAATCATCTGTAACAAACAACAATTCAACAATCTGTCCAAAACAATTGTCCCTTTTTTTTCAAAAACAAACAAATGAAACACACAAAAAAGCCGAAATGTTCAACTATGAACACAAAAATGCATTTCCAAACAGACTTTACACGCTGTTTCAGAGAGTACATGCGACCTTTGAAAAATTCCCGTTTGATTGACAGATTAAATTCAACAATTTGTCCAAACGATTTCATTTTGACACAAATTTCTACTTGACACTCCATACAAATTTCAAAACAATAATGGGTGACCCCATATCTCTGCATTTGCGTGTATGTGTGTGTGTGTGTTTTTTTTACAAACCAATTCATTTATCAATGAATTACGCATGGTGACTTGTTTACTATATTTCCATTCATTACTACGGGTTTCTTTTACGGCATATCGGCCTTTTCTTTTTTTTCTTTTTAATATTTCTTGTATCTTTTGTTCTCTGTGTGCGTGTGTGTTCAATTTTTTTGTTCTTTTTTTTTCGCATTTCTGTGATCATGTAAATTTTTTTTTCCGTGGTATTATTTATTTATTTATTTTTTAAATTATGTTGGACCCTTTTAAAACGTTGTGTTTCTTTTTTCTTCTCCGCATTCTGCGATCGTGTAATTTTTTTTCTGTGGTATTATTTATTTATTTATTTTTTAAAATTATGTTGGACCCTTTTAAAACGTTGTGTTTTTAATTTTTTTTTTTTCGTGGTATCGACCCCAGGTTCGTTTTTTTTTCTTTAAACCCACCCTTGCTGGGTGGTCTGGTCATTTACGGCACCAAATATGTATATGTTATATTGGGTTATATAGGAGTTTCATTGAGAGAGAGAGTCTTAGAGTCTTATTAGTAAGTGATGCTTCTTCTTGTGAGAGAGAGAGGCTTAGAAAGAGATGCTTAGAAAGAGTCTTATTACAGTGAGGGATGTTGTAAGACTCAGAGAGAGAGAGAGAGAGAGAGAGAGAGAGAGAGAGAGAGAGAGAGAGAGAGAGATTGTTGTATCTTATTGTAAGAGACTTAGAGATATTGTTCATGTTAGGATAAATTCATATTTATATTAAAACTGTTCATTCCTTGTTGAGTAGAATGGAAGAGAAGGAGAAGCTCTTTGAGTGAGGACATGATGATGTTGAGACGTGTATGTAAATACATATAACACAAATATATAATACAATTGGACTTTACCTTTTATAAGAATCATAAGACACAAGACGAGCTTTACAAATAAACACTTGATGGTTTATTCTTCACACGGCCGTGATTCCATCATCAAGAATTCAAAGTTTCACATTTTTTTTCTTGAAGTGACGTCACGCTTCCAGACGTCTGACTCCCCCTGAGTTTTCTCACTGACTGTTTTCTAACTAAAGTCTTTCTCTATTCCTAGAACTTTCTATTTTCCGTGACGTCATACACATGTAAAAACCTGTGCATTCTTTCACATGTCCTGGACATACGTGTCCAAAACTTTTCCTATTTCTACAAAAGGAATTTTAACCTATATTCAATATGTTAAAAACATTATCTTATAAGCTGCATTCTTTCAATTTAAAATTTCATAACAAACTTGATAGCTAACATTCTTTCCTTGAAATATTTATCTATTTCTAAACAAATGTTTGTTTTACATTTTTAAGTTCTCGCGCGTAATCTATTTCTAAACTAGATTACGAGGTTCGAATTTCGCCTATGCCATTTCATTTAAACTAAATTCTCCATTTTTATACTTACATGAAAAGGGGACAGCCCTTATCATGTAACATCTCCACTCGAGCTGCCTACTGGGTCTATTTTTTTTCTTTTTCTACTCGCTGCTATTTTTCAATTTTCTTTTTTAACGGCTGAAAGTTGCTCAATACCCTTACTACAACACCTCTCTCCCCCTCTTAACATTCTGATAGCCGTTCTTACCTTGAAGAGTTAGGGGTGTCTATTCCGAAAATCATTTGTAACATGAGAGGGTTCGGGGGTGAGCAGTATATATATATATATATATATATATATATATATATATATATATATATATATATGTATATATATATGTATATATATATATATATATGTATATATATATATATATGTATATATATATATATGTATATATATATATGTATATATATATATATGTATATATATATATATATATATATATGTATATATATATATATATATATATATATATATATATATATATATATATATATATATATATATATACACTAGCGGGAGGGGGGGCGTCCGGCCTTGTTTGATCGTAAAATACGCTTAAATATATTTTAATTCATGCAGATTGCGTATTTATTATTACGGAGCCAATTCTCTATTGAATACTGTAGTGTACCTTGTAGTAGTGATTTCAAAAATTGCAAAAAATAACTTGGGTGCTAGAATCGAAATTAAAACATTTAGCACTTCAGCCGTGTCTCTTACCGATGTAGCTATCGAGAGATAGGTAAAAAAAAAAGAATTAATTTTTAATGACTTAAAGAGATTAATTAAATTTGAACATGCACAGAAAGAAGTAAAAAAAAGTTGAAATGAAAAGTTTGCACTTTAACTTGCCGATATATATCCATACAAGTTATTCTTCCACCCAAACAAAGATTGTACTTATTATAAAACCTCCTTAGTGTATTATTGATATTTCATGTTAATTTCAGCGTTGTATGACCAGTAGTTTAAGAGATTATCAATTAAATATTTAGACACAAACAGACACACGCATACATCTACTTATATATATATATATATATATATATATATATATATATATATATATATATATATATATATATATATATATATATGTCAATATGCTCAACCCAAGACAGGGAGCATTATATATATATATATATATATATATATATATATATATGTAATGCTCCCTATCTTGGGTTGAGCATATTGGGAAGTGATATACAAACTGCCATTAGCATATTAAGAGATGCTCTTTGTGTAAACAAATTGAACTTAGGCATTTGGACAATGTCAAAAAATCGTTAATTCACTACCCGCATAGCAGCGGCCGTATAGCGTAATGGTAAGAAGCGTTGACTGTCCTTCGAGCGGCCGAGTTTCGATCCTGGCGTAAGGTAGTTACTTGTCTAGCCGTACTGATGAGCTATGATACCACGAAACAAAACTGCATGAGGATAAAGTGAACGTATCTGTGTGTCTGTGTGTGTACATTTCCCTACGCAATAAATCTGTCAATTTTAAGTCTACAGACTCGAAATTTGATATACAGAGTACTGAAATTTGGGAAAATCGATGTGATCGGTTCGGTTTTCGGCCAGAAATTTGGCGATTAAGGGGTCAAAGTTCAACGATTTGACCTTTGAGAACTCTACAAAACTCGTCCGACAATTTTGGGTCTAAACACTTGAAATTTTAGATATAGATTCCTTGGACATGGATCTAACTTAATAACTTGATTTGAGCCCAAACAATAAATGTGAAGTTGTCATAATAGTGGTCAAAGTTAAACAAATTGACCGCTTTGTTTTTTTTTGCTCAACATACACCCTCAAATACCCGGGCAACGCCGGGAACCCATGCTAGTATATATATAAAAGTGAACGTGTCTGTGTGTCTGTTTGTGTACATTTCCCTACACAATAATTCTGTCAATTTTTAGTCTACAGACTCGAAATTTGATATACAGGGTCCTGAGATTTGGAAAAATCTTTGCGATCGGTTTTCGGCCAGAAGTTTGACTGTTAAGAGGTGAAAGTTCAATGATTTGACCTTAGAGAACTTTACCAAACTCCTCCGACAATTTTCGGTCTAAACACTGGAAATTTTAGATATAGGTTCATTGGATATGGATGTAACTTAATAATTTTATTTGAGCCCAAAATAATAAATGTTAAAGGGTCATAATAGGGGTCAAAGTTAAAAAAATGTATGTTTTTTTTTTGCTCCACATACACCTTCAAACACCTGGGTAACGCCGGGCACCCAAGCTAGTATATATATATATATATATATATATATATATATATATATATATATATATATATATATCTTCAAGGTAAAATATTAGTCATAATTGTTAAACGGATTGTTTCCGAAAGAACAGCAATTTTTCTCCTTTTTCAGAAAAATAGCTCATGGCATGTGAGGACTAAAGGATAAAATAATAGAAACGTTTTCTACTCTCAATTATATTATTTAACGAAAACAGACCGATATTGAGAACGAGAGAGACGGATAGAGACGGAGAGAGAGAAATAGAGAGTGAGAGAGAGAGAGAGAGGGAGAGAGAGATAGAAAGAGATAAACGCGGAGAGATATTAGGTGTCTCTCCGTACTGTAATCAACTGTGGCGATGTGACCTTCACAGAAAAGAAAGAAGAGAGAAAATCGTTATCCAACTACT
>NC_136495.1:50262188-50264688 GCF_053919585.1 Euprymna scolopes | reverse complement strand
GTATTCACTAAGTCAAATGGCGGAATTTTTTTTTCAAAAATAGACTTAAGCGAGGCGTACCTACAAATACCAGTAGAGGCAGATAGCTCGAAACTTCTGTGTATCGCATGCACAAAGACTTTATAAATTCAATAGATTAGCATTTCGTATAAAAGTAGCACCTGCAATTTTCCAACAGGTTATCGATACTTTGCTAAGCGGTTTGGATTTCTCAATAGGCTATCTGTACGATATTCTTATGCGTCGTCAAAATGTTGAACAACATAGAGATCATGTATTTCAAGTGTTTGACAAAATAAAAGAATACGGCTTCACATTGAAGGAAGCAAAATGCGAATTTCTTTTTGAAAAAATTAAATACCTGGGTCATATAATAGATAGGGACGGGAGGAAACCCGATCCGGATAGGACCACGGCAATAAAAGACATGCCAGAGCCTCATAATGTGACTGCATTGCAGAGTTTTTAGGACTCGCGAACTATTATCAAACGTTCATTAAGAACATGCATGAATTGCACGCGTCATTGCATGTACTATTAAAAAAGGACAAAAATGGAACTGGACGCAGGAGTGCAAGTCAGCGTTTAAGAAGTTAAAAGATGTACTAACATCAGGTTTATCCCTGACTCATTTCAATGCGCAACAAGAGATTATTGTCGCAACCAGCGCAAGTTCTTATGGGATCGGAGCATGCATTTTACACAAAACGCCGGATGGGTCCATTAAGCCGATCGCGCATGCGTCGAGAACTTTACTGCCTGCCGCGATGAATTACTCCAAAATCGAAAAGGAAGCACTGGGGACTATATTCAGGGTTACAAAATTCCACCGATTTTTACACGGCCGTGAATTTAAATTAAAAACTGATCATAAGCCGCTTATAACCATCTTTGGCTTAAAAAAATCGTCTGCCAACTTACACAGCCAACAGACTGCAAAAATGGGGGACCATTCCACTGAATAACGACTTCAGTATGGAATTTCTACATCTTCGAAGTTAGGTCACGTAGACGGATTGTCGCGATTAATCCTGAAATCAAGGGAACTGCTGGAAGACACAGTAATAGCGTCACTACAAAGTGAAAAGGACTATACACAAACACTGTATAATACGATCAAGGAACTGAGGCTGAAGAAGATAGTTTCATCAAAGAAACGAAAAAAAAATTAAATCAGATGAATCGGCGGCGGAAGTTTATTCTATGTGCAATGAGATACTGTTGTACTGAGAAAGGGTAATAATCCGAACTACACTACAAAAGAAAATTGTAAAGGATTTCCATACGGGGCACTCTGGGGCTACTCAAATGAAGAGCCTCATGAGGTCCTATGTTTACTGGAAGAGCATGGACACTGATATAGAAGGCACGGTAAAGTCGTGTAAGGAATGCGCATTGGCTGCAAAATCGCCCCAATACAATTTAGCCCGTGGCCTAAAGCTGACCACGCATGGTCAAAGATACACGTAGATTAAGCAGGCTCACTGGAGGGAAACTATTATTTAATAGTGATAGACAGTTTTTTCAAAATGGCCTGAGGTATTCCGATGTAAAAGTACAACGACGGATTTTACAATCAGCGCTCTTCCGAATAGAATGCAAGGTTTGGTGTGGTTGATTGTCTAGTGTACAACAATGGCACACAATCCACTTCAGCAGATTTTAAAAGCTTCTGCGAGGATTTTCAGGTTAACCACATAACGACGCCAACCTGTCATCCCCGATCGAACGGTCAGGCAGAGAGGTTTGTAGATACGCTGAAAAGAGCCCCGAAGAAGGTTAAAGGAACGTCCTCAGAAAAGGCGCTCCAGCAGTTTTACAAGTTTACCGAATTACGCCAAATGAAATGGTTTTAGATGCATTAAAATAAACCAGCTACCGCTTTCCCCATTGCACCACGAAATCAAGATAAGAGGAAAGAGAATCAGAGACCCTGGTCGTTTACGACCTATGAAGTGTTGCCATATATGGTAGTATCGTCAGCATAAATGTTTACGAAAGCTCTTAAAATTTAATTTTGGGAGATCATTGACGTAGATCAAGAAGAGAGTCGGGCCAAGGATGGACCACTGAGGAACTCCAACATTATTACTGTGAACCTCTTTTTTTCTGCAGATAAACCACTACTCTATCACTGAACCTATCAGAGAATAATGATTTAATAATTGAAAAGACATTTCCAGTTATATCGTAGCTGGAGATTTTGTGGAGCAGACCTTTATGCCACACCCTATCAAAGACGTTTGATATGTCAAGGGCAATTGCCTTAGAATGGAACCCTCGGTCGAAAGATTCGCTAATTCTATGAGATATAAGGGTTAGTACATCTGCTGTAGATCTAGTAGAACGGACACTATATTGACAGTCACTAAGAAGGTTATTTTTGTTGAGGTGGTTAACTACTTCTCCATTTAAAACAGATTCCAGCAACTTACTCATGACGGACAAGCAACTGATTGATTTATATTGGGAGGGAGATCACCGATCATCTGAATTATTA
>NC_136495.1:50234688-50257188 GCF_053919585.1 Euprymna scolopes | reverse complement strand
ATACATACATACATACATTTATATATTGGTAACTAAAAGTTTTCGACCCAAACCAATTAAAAAGCTTGCCCTATCTCTGAATACCCTTTATGTATAATTTTAAACTTGTAGACCAAATATTGTCTGAGTAATTTGGTAGAGACCGCAGAGGTCAAATTTTTTAAAAGTTTGACTCCTAAAATGACCCCTTAACATTTATTGTTTTGGGTTCAAATCAAGTTATTAAGTTAGATCCATGGCCAAGAAACCTATATCTAAAATTTCAAATGTTTATACTCAAAATTTTCGGAGGAGTTTGGTAGAGTTCTCAAAGATCAAATGGTTGAACTTTGCCTCCTTAACAGCCAAATTCCTGGCCGAAAACAACCGCAAAGCTTTTCCCAAATCTCAGTATTCTGTATATCAAATTTCGACTGTGTAGACTAAAAATTGACAGAGTTATTGCCTAGGGAAATGTACACACACAGACACACAGACACACTTTTGCACCGATTTTTCCGGGGTAAAACCCAAATATAAACTTTTGCATGGATTCAAATACCTTATATATGAAGTTTCATGCCTAGGAGGAGTTTGGTAGGCAAAATTTGTTAAACAAAAATATATACGTATACATAAATATATATGGAAACAATATTTTGTTTACTATGAACTTTTTACGCAAATATTACGCAAGTATAAATCATGTAGAATATTTGCATGAATATAATTACACGTAATAGTTAACTAAAGATGCTTATCCCATTAGAAAACCGAAGCAAGTAATAGGAAATTAATTAAAATTAATGTTTAAAAGAATATGCAAATTAGCTAGATCTTTTGCTAACGAATGCAATTTCACAACCCATATATAAGAAAATTATATTTTCTTTTTAAACAAATAGAAAAGAGAGTTTTTAATATGAATACCAATACAAACAAAAGAGAAACGAATTTATAGTAGTATAGATAGATAGATATATATAGATAGATTTTCTGCAAAAAGTAGAGGGAAACTCAGTTTTAGTAGTGTTTTGTAGAAATCTGTGATTATATTTTGCGCTTTGAGTAACGCTCCGACATCCTCCTAGTTTTTATTTTTTTACTCTTCACATTAAAAACATTTTCTAGGAGAGGTGAGAAACTTAACAATATTTAATACCTCTTATTTAGTTTTTATGCCTCTGAGAAACCCAATGTATCCATAATAATAATAATAATAATAATAATAATAATAATAATAATAATAATAATGTAATCTAATTAATTAATAAATCATATATCATATCTTTCATAAAGTTGTGTATAGAAGTTATATTTCTGACCTTGATCGCCAGCACGTAATAGAATATGCAATTCGACTAAATTATAAGCTATAAACAGGGAGACTCAATCTTGCCCAGGATTGAATGATGATCAATGAATTTTGAAGTAGTTTTCGAGTCCGACACGCACACGCACACACATACACACACACACACACACACACACACACACACACACACACACACACACACACACACACACACACACACACACAGAGTGCCTTTTATATATAAATAGAGATATATGTGTTGTTTAAAATATAAAGGCGGATTAAATGTTATCTATAGTAATAATGAAGAGGATAATGAAGAGTTACTGTCTTTAAAATGCGTAAATTGTTTCGTACATTGGCTGCTCGATTTACAGGATAAAATAACTCGTGTTTTAATTAGTTTTTTTTTTATATAGGTGGCGTTGTTTTGAGTATGAAGCGAACGACTACTTTGAGAAAGACGATTCTAGGAAAGTAGGTAGTCGAATTTTAGACAGGCTAGAAAGAATGTTGGCAGCGAGATTTAGCGGGGTTCATTGCATTTCTATAGAGCAGGAGATTCGTTAATTTTTTTCTATTGTTTTTGTTGATATTTTAATAAAGAATTCAAATTCCATAAAAATTTATATAAAATTGAATTAAAATGAGATGCTCTTTATTGTAATTCATGTAATTTTGATTCATCTGACTACTGTTCTCCTTTGAGTGTGATTTTCAAAACGTTTTGGTCAATATCACCTCCGACCTTCTTCAAGTGTATTTTGTCGAACTTAGGAATGTTTCTGTCGAACTCGGGAATGTTACTGTCGAACTCGGGAATGTTTCTGTCGAACTCGGGAATGTTTCTGTCGAACTCGGGAATGTTTCTCTCGAACTCGGGAATGTTACTGTCGAACTCGGGATTGTTTTTGTCGAACTCGGGAATGTTACTGTTGAACATGGTAATGTTTCTGTCGAACATAGTAATGTTTCTGTGAACTCGGGAATATTTCTGTCGACCTCGGGAAAGTTACTGTCGAACCCGGGAATGTTTCTGTTGATATCGGGAATGTTACTGTCGAACTCGGGAATGTTTCTGTTGAACTCGGGAATGTAACTGTCGTACTCGGGAATGTTTCTGTCGAACTCGGGAATGTTTCTGTCGACCTCAGGAATGTTACTGTGGAACTATGGAAAGTTTCTGTCGCACTCGGGAATGTAACTGCGGAACTCGGGAATGTAACTATCGAACTCTGGAATGTTTCTGTGAAACTCGGGAATGTTACTGTCAAACTTTGGACTATTACTGCCAAACTCAGGAATGTTTCTGTCGAACTCGGTAATGTTTCTGTCGAACTCGGGACTGTTACTGTCGAACTTTGGACTGTTACTGCCGAACTCGGGAATGTAATTATCGAACTCTGGAATGTTTCTATCGAACTTGGGAATGTTACTGTCGAACATGGGAATGTTTCTGTCGAACTCGGGAATGTTACTGTCGAACTCGCGAATGTATCTGTCGAACTGCGTATGTTTCTGTCGAACTCGTCAATGTGACTGTCGAACTCGGGAATGTGACTGTCGAACTCAGAAATGTTTCTGACGAACTCGGGAATGTGACTGTCGAACTCGGGAATGTTACTGTCTAACTCGGGAATGTTTCTGTCTAACTCGGGAATGTTACTGTGGAACACAAAAATGTTACTATCGCACTCGGTAATGTTTATGTCGAACTCGGGAATGTTTCTCTCAAACTCGGGAATATAACTGTCGAACTGGGGAATGTTTCTGTCGAACTCGGGAGTGTTACTGTCGAACTCGGGAATGTTTCTGTCGACCACGGGAATGTTTCTGTCGAACACAGGAATGTTACTGTCGAAATCGGGAATATTTCTGTCGAACTCGTCGATGTTACTCTCGACCTCTGCAATGTTTCTGTAGGATATGGGAATGTTACTGACGAACTCGGGAATGTTTCTGTCGAACTCAGGAATGTTACTGTCGAACTCAGGAATGTTTCTGTCGAACTCGGGAATGTTACTGTCGAACTCAGGAATGTTACTGTCTAACTCGGGAATGTTTCTGTCGAACTCAGGAATGTTACTGTCTAACTCGGGAATGTTTCTGTCGAACTCGGGAATGTTACTGTCGAACTCGGGAATGTTACCTTGGCCCTCGGGAATGTAACTATTGAACTCAAGAATGTTTCTCTCTAACTCGGCAATGTTTCTGTCGTACCCGGAAATGTTACTGTCGAACTGGGGAGTGTTTCTGTCGAAATCGGGAATGTTTCTGTCGAACATGGGAATGTTACTGTCGAACTCGGGAATGTTACTGTCGAACTCGGGAATGTTAATCTGGACCTCGGCAATGTTACTTTCGAACTCGGGAATGTTTCTGTCAAACTCGGCAATTCATACTCGGTTTCTGTCGAACACGGGAATGTTTCTGTCGAATTCGCGAATGTTACTGTCGAACACGGGAATGTTTCTGTCGAACTCGGGAATTTTACTGTCGAACTCGCGAATGTTTCTGTCGAACTCGGGAATGTTAATGTCGAACTCGGGAATGTTACTGTCGAACTCGGGAATATTTCTGTGTAACTCGTGAATGTTACTTTCTAACTCGTGAATGTTACTGTCGAACTCGCCAATGTTTTTGGCGAACACGGGAATGTTACTTTCGAACTCGGGAATGTTACTGTCGAACTCGCGAATGTTTCTAGCGAACACGGGAATGTTACTGTCGAACTTGGGAATGTTTCTGTTTAACTCGGAATGTTACTGTTGAACTCGGGAATGTTTTTGTCGAAATCGGGAGTGTTACTGTCGCACTCAGGAATGTTACTGTAAAACATGGGAATGTTTCTGTCGAACTCGGGGATGTTACTCTCGACCTCTTCAATGTTTCTGTGGGATATGCGAATGTTACTGACGAACTCGGGAATGTTTCTGTCGAACTCAGGAATGTTGTTGTCGAACTCTGGAATGTTTCTGTCGAAATCGGGAATGTTACTGTTAAACTCGGGAATGTTACTGTCTAACTTGGGAATGTTTCCGTCGCATTCGGGAATGTAACTGTCTTACACAGGAATGTTTCTGTCGAACCTGGGAATGTTACTGTCTAACTCGGGAATGTTTCTATCTAAATCGGGAATGTTTCTGTCGAACTCGGGAATCTTCCTGTAAAACTCCGGCTGTTTCCGTAAAACTCGGGAATGTTACTGTCGAACTCGGGAATGTTACTCTCGAACTCGGGAATGTTTCTGGCGAACTCGGGGATGTTACTGGCGAACTCGGGGATGTTACTGTCGGACTCGGGAATGTTTCTGTCTAACTCGGCAATGTTTCTGTCGAACCCGGAAATGTTACTGTGGAACTCGGGAGTGTTTCTGTCGAAATCGGGAATACGTCTGTCGAACTCGGGAATGTTACTGTCTAACTCGGGAATGTTTCTGTCGAACTCGGGAATGTTACTGTCGAACTCGCGAATGTTTCTGGCGAACACGGGAATGTTACTGTCGAACTCGGGAATGTTTCTGTCGAACTCGTGAATGTTACTTTAGAACTCGGAAATGTTACTGTCGAACTCGCGAATGTTTCTGTCGAACACGGGAATGTTACAGTCGAACTCAAGAATGTTTTTGTCGAACTCGGGAATGTTCTTGTCGAACTCGGGAATGTTTCTGGCGAACTCGGAATGTTACTGTCGAACTCAGAAATGTTTCTGACAGAACTCGGGAATGTTTCTTTCGAAGTCGAAAATGTTACTGCCGAACTCGGGAATTTTACTGTCTTACTCGGGAATGTTTCTGTCGAAATCGGGAATGTTTATGTTTAAATCGGAATGTTACTGTGGAACTGTGGAATATTTCTGTCGAACCCGGCGGTGTTTCTGTCGGACTGTGAAATTTTACTGTATAACTCGCGAATGTTTCTGTCGAACTCGGGAATGTTAATGTGGAACTCGGGAATATTTCTGTCGAACTCGGGAATGTTACTTTGGAACTCTGGAATGTAACTATCGAACTCGAGAATGTTTCTGTCTAACTCGGCAATGTTCCTGTCGTACCCGGAAATGTTACTGTGGAACTGAGGAGTGTTTCTGTTGAAATCGGAAATGTTTCCGTCGAACACGGGAATGTTTCTGTCGAACTGGCAAATTTTAATGTCGAACTCGCGAATGTTTCTGTTTAACTCAGGAATGTTACTTTCGAACTCGTGAATGTAACTGTCTAACTCGCGAATGTTTCTGGCGAAAACGGGAATGTTAGTGTCGAAGTGGGTAATGTTTCTGTCGAACTCGGGAATGTTACTTTTCAACTCGGGAATGTTACTGTCGAACTCGCGAATGTTCCTGGCGAACACGGGAATATTACTGTCTAACTCGGGAATGTTTTTGTCGAACTCGGGAATGTTACTGTCGAACTCGGGAATGTTACTGTCGAACTCTGGAATGTTTATGTAACACTCCGGGTGTTTCTGTTAAACTCGTGAATGTTACTTTCGAACCCGGGAATGTTACTCTCGACCTATGGAATGTTTCTGGCGAACTCGGGAATGTTACTGTCGGACTAAGAAATGTTTCTGACGACTTCGGGAATGTTTCTGTCGAACTCGGAAATGTTACTGTCGAACTCGGGAACGTTACTTTGGAACTCGGGAATGTTACTTTGGAACTCGGGAATGTAACTATCGAACTCGAGAATGTTTCTGTCTAACTCGGCAATGTTTCTGTCGAACCCGGGAATGTTACTGTGGAACTCGGGAGTGTTTCTGTCGAAATAGGGAATGTTTCTGACAGAACTCGGGAATGTGCCTGTCGAACTCGGGAATGTTACTGTCTAACTCGGGAATGGTTCTGGCGAACTCGGCAATGTTACTGTCGAACTCAGAAATGTTTCTGAGAGAACTCTGGAATGTTACTGTCTAACTCGGAAATTTTTCTGTCGAACTCGGCAATGTTACTGTGGAACACGAAAATGTTACTATCGCACTCGGTAATGTTTCTGTCGAACTCGGGAATGTTTCTGTCACACTCTGGAATATTACTGTTGAACTTGGGAATGTTACTGTCGAACTCGGGAGTGTTACTGTCTTACTCGGGAATGTTTCCGTCTTACTCGGGATTGTTACTGTCGTAATCGGGAATGTTATGGTGGAACTGGGGACTGTTTCTGTCGGGAATGTTACTTTGGAACTCGGGAATGTAACTATCGAACTCGAAAATGTGTCTGTCGAACTGGCAATGTTTCTGTCGTACCCGGAAATTTTGTGGTGGAACTGGGGACTGTTTCTGTCGAAATCGGGATTGTTTATGTCGAACACGGGAATGTTTCTGTCGAACTCGGGAATGTTAATGTGGAACTCGGAATATTTCTGTCGAACTCGGGAATATTACTTTTGAACTCGGGAATGTAACTATCGAACTCGAGAATGTTTCTGTCGTACCCCAAAATGTTACTGTGGAATAGGGGAGTGTTTCTGTCGAAATCAGGAATGTTTCTCTCGAACACAGGAATGTTTCTGTGGAACTCGCAAATTTTAATGTCGAACCCGCGAATGTTTCTGTCGAACTCGGGAATGTTAATGTCGAACTCGGGAATGTTACTGTCTAACTCGGGAATATTTCTGTCGAACTCGGGAATGTTACTTTCGAACTCGTGAATGTAACTAACTCGCGAATGTTTCTGGCGAACACGGGAATGTTACTGTCGAAGACGGGAATGTTTCTGTCGAACTCGGGAATTTTATTTTCGAACTCGGGAATGTTCTGTCGAACTCGCGAATGTTCCTGGCGAACACGGGAATGTTACTGTCTAAGTCGGGAATGTTTTTTTCGAACTCGGGAATGTTACTTTCGAACTCGGGAATATTACTGTCGAACTCGGGAATGTTTCTGTAAAACTCCGGATGTTTCTGTTAAACTCGGGAATGTTACTTTCGAACTCGGGAATGTTACTCTCGACCTATGGAATGTTTCTGGCGAACTCGGGAATGTTACTGTCGGACTAAGAAATGTTTCTGACGACTTCGGGAATGTTTCTTTCGAACTCGGGAATGTTAGTGTGGAACTCGGGAATGTTTCTGTTGAACTCGATAATGTTACTGCCGAACTCGGGAATGTTACTGTCTTACTCGGGAATGTTTTTGTCGAACTTGGGAATGTTACTGTGGAACTCGGAAATGTTTCTGTCGAACTCGGAATGTTACTCTCGAACTCAGAAATGTTTCTGTTGAACTCAGGAATGTTACTAACGAACTCGGGAATGTTACTGTCGAACACGGAAATGTTTCTGGCGAACTCGGGAATGTTACTCTCGACCTCTGCAATGTTTCTGTTGGATATGCGAATGTTACTGACGCACACGGGAATGTTTCTATCGAACTCCGGAATGTTACAGTCAACTCGGGAATGTTTCTGTCGAACTCGGTAATGTCACTGTCGAACTCGGGCATGTAACTGTGGAACTCGGGAGTGTTTCTATCGAACTCGGCATTGTTTCTGTCGAACTCAGGAATGTTACTCTCGAACTCGGGAATGTTTCTATTGAACTCGGGAATGTTACTGACGAACTCGGGAATGTTACTGACGAACTCGGGAATGTTACTCTCTAACTCTGGAATATTTCTGTCGAACTCGGGAATGTTTCTGTCGACCTCGGGAATGTTTCTGTCGAACACGGAAATGTTTCTGTCTAACTTGAGAATATTACTGTCGAACTTGGGAATGTTTCTATCTCACTGGGGAATGCTGTTTCTGTCGAACTTGCGAATGTTACTGTCGAACTCGGGAATGTATCTGTCGAACTCGGGAATGTTACTGTCGCACATGCGAATGTTTGTGTTAAACTCGGGAATGTTACGGTCTAACTCGGGAATGTTTCTGTCGCACTCGGGAATGTTACTGTCGAACTCTGGAATGTTACTGTCGAAATCGGGAATATTGCTGTCGAAGTCGGGAATGTAACTGTCTAACTCGGGAATGTGTCTGTTGAACACGGGAATGTGCCTATCGAACTCGGGAATGTTACTGTGGACAAAAGGAAATGTTACTATCGAACTCTGAAATTTTTCTATCGAATTCGGGAATGTTTCTGTCGAACTCGGGAATGTAACTCTCGAATTCTGGAATTTTAGTGGAGAACTCGGGAATGTTTCTGTCGAACTCGGGAATGTTTCTGTTAAACTCGGGAATGTTTCTGTTGAACTTGGGAATCTTTCTGTCGAACTCGGGTATATTACTGTCCACCTTGGGAATGTTACTGTCGAACTCGGGAATGTTAGTGTCGAACTATTGAATGTTAGTGTCGACCTCGGGAATGTTTCTGTCGAACTAGGGAATGTTTTTGTCGACCTCGGGAATGTTTCTGCAGAAGTCGGGAATGTTGCTGTCGAACTCAGGGATGTTACTGTCGACCTCGGTAATGTTACTGTCGAACTCGGGAGTGTTTCTATGGGAGTCGGGAATGTTTCTGTCGAACTCGGGAATGTTACTGTCGCACACGGGAATGGTTCTGTCAAACTCGGGAATGTTACTGTCGAACTCGGGAATGTTTTGTCGAACTCGGGAATGTTGCTTTCGAACTCGCGAATGTTACTGTCGAACTCGGGAATGTTACTGTCGAACTCGGAAATGTTTCTGTCGAACACGGGAATGTTTCTGTCGCACTCAGGAATGTTACTGTGAAACTCGAGAATATGTCTGTCGAACTCGGGGATGTTACTCTCGACCTCTGCAATGTTTCTGTCGGATATGCGAGTGTTACTGACGAACTCGGGAATGTTTCTGTCGAACTCGGGAATGTTACTATCGTAATTGGGAATATTTCCCACGAACACGGAAGTGCTACTGTCGACCTCGGGAATATTACTGTCGAACTCGGGAATGTTACTACGGAACTCTTGAAGGTTTCTGTCGAACTCGGGAATGTTTATGTCGAACTCGGGAATGTTACTGTCGAACTCGGGTATGTTACCGTCGAACTCGGGAATGTTTCTGTCGACCTCGGCAATGTTTCTGTCGAACACTGGAAGATTACTGTCGAACTCAGGAATGTTACAATCTTAGTCGAGAATGTTTCTGTCGAACTCGGGAGTGTTACTGTCGAACTCGGGAATGTTTCTGTTGAACTCGGGAATGTTTCTATGTTACTTGGGAATGTTTCTGTCGATCTCGGAATAATACTGTCCACCTTGGGAATGTTACTGTAAAACTCGGGAATGTTAGTGTCGAAATCTGCAATGTCAGTGTCGAACTCGGGAACGTTCCTGTTGAACTAGGGAAGTTTACTGTATACCTCGGGAATGTTTCTGCCGAAGTCTGGAATGTTTCTGTCGAACTCAGGAATGTTACTGTAGAACTCGGTAATGTTAATGTCGAACTCGGGAGTGTTTCTATCGGACTCGGGAATTTTTCTGTATAACTCTGGAATGTTACTGTGGAACTCGGTAATGTTTCTGTCGAACTCGGGAATGTTTCTATCGGACTCGGGAATGTTTCTGTCGAACTCGGGAATGTTACTGTTGCACACGGAAATGTTTCTGTCGAACTCAGGAATGTTGCTTTCGAACTCGGGAATGTTACTGTTGAACTAGGTAATGTTTCTGTCGAACTCGGGAAGTTTACAGTCGAAATCAGAATGTTACAATCGTAGTCGGGAATTTTTGTGTCGAACTCGGGAGTGTTACTGTCGAACTCGGGAATATTACTGTCGAACTCGGGAATGTTACTGTCGAACTCGGGAATGTCTGTGTCGAACTCGGGAATGTTACTGTGAAACTCAGGAATTTAACTGTCGAACTCGGGAATGTCTCTTTTGTATCTCGGGAATGTTAGTGTCGAACTCGGGAACGTTACTGGTCAACTCGGGAATGTTACTGTCGAACTCGGGAATGTTACTGTCTTAGTCGGGAATGTTTCTGTCGAACTCGGGAATGTTTCTATCGAACTCGGGAATGTTACTGTGATACTGGGGAATGTTACTATCGAACTGGGGAATGTTTCTGCGGAACTCGGGAATGGTTCTGTCGAACTCGGAACTGTTACTGTCGAACTCGGGAGTGTTACTGACTTACTCGGGAATGTTACTGTCGAACTCGGGAATGTTTCTGTCGAACTCGGAAATATTACTGTGAAACTGAGGAATGCTACTGTCGAACTATGAAATGTTTCTCTCGAACTCGGGAATGTTACTGTCGAACTCGGTAATGTTACTGTCGAACTCGGGAGTGTTTCTATCGGACTCGGGAATGTTTCTGTCGAACTCGGGATTGTTACTGTCGAACACGGTAATGTTTCTGTCGAACTCGGGAATGTTACTGTCTTACTCGGGAATGTTACTGTCGAACTCGGGAATGTTTCTGTCGAACTCGGAAATGTTGCTTTCGAACTCGGGAATGTTGCTGTCGAACACGGGAATTTTTCTGTCGAACTCAGGAATGTTACTGTCGAACTCAGGAATGTTACTGTCGAACTCGGGAATATTTCTGTCGAACTTGGGGATGTTACTCTTGACCTCTGCAATGTTTCTGTCGGATATGCGAGTGTTACTGACGAACTCTGGAATGTTTCTGTCTAACTCGGGAATGTTACTATCGTAGTATGGAATGTTTCCCACGAAATCGGGAGTGCTACTGTCGAACTCGGGAATATTACTTTCGAACTCGGGAATGTTACTGCAGAACTCGGGAATGTTTCTGTCGAACTCGGGAATGTTACTGTCGAACTCGGGAATGTTACTGTCGAACTCGGGTATGTTACTGTCGAACTCGCTAATGTTTCTATCGAACTCGGGAATGTTTCCGTCGAACTCGGGAATGTTTTCTTCGAACTCGGGAATGTTTCTGTCGCACTCGGGAGTGTTTCTGTCGAACTCGGGAATGTTACTGTCGGACTCGGGAATGTTTCGGTCGAACTCGGGAATGTGTGTGTCGAACTCGAGAATGTAACTGTCGAACTCGGGAATGTTACTGTCGAACTGGGGGATATTTTTCTCGAACTCGGGAATGTTTCTGTCGAACTCAGGAATGTTACTGTGAAACGCAGGAATGTTACTGACTTACTCGGGAAGTTTTCTGTCGAACTCGGGAATGTTTCTGTCGAACTCGGGAATGTTACTGTGACACTGACGAATGTTACTATCGAACTCGGGAATGTTTCCGCCGAACTCGGGAATGTTTCTGTCGAACTCAGGAATGTTACTGTCGAACTCGGTACTGTTACTGTCGAACTCGGGAGTGTTTCTATCGGACTCGGGAATGTTTCTGTCTAACACGGGAATGTTACTGTCGAACACGGGAATGTTTCTGTCGAACTCGGGAATGTTACTGTCGAACTCAGGAATGTTACTGTGAAACACAGGAATGTGACTGTCGAACTCGGGAATGTTCTTTTGTAACTCGGGAATGTTAGTGTCGAACTCGGGAATATTACTGTCGAACTCGGGAATCTTACTGTCGAACTCGGGAATCTTACTGTCGAACTTGGGAATCTTACTGTCGAACTCAGGAATCTTACTGTCTTACTCGGAAATGTTTCTGTCGAACTCGGGAATGTTTCTATCGAACTCGGGAATGTTTCTGTTGAACACGGAAATGTTACTGTCGAACTCGGTAATGTGACTGTCGAACTCAGGAGTGTTTCTGTCCAACTTGGGAATATTACTGTGGAACTCGGGAATGTTTCTGTCGAACTCGGGAATGTTACTGTCGAACTCGGGAATGTTTCTGTCTCACTCGGGAATGTGACTGTCGAACTCGGGGATGTGACTGTCGAACTCGGGAATGTTTCTGTTGAACTCGGGAATGTTACTGTCGAACTCGGTAATGTGACTGTCGAACTCAGGAGTGTTTCTGTCCAACTTGGGAATATTACTGTGGAACTCGGGAGTGTTACTGACTTACTCGGGAATGTTTCTGTCGAACTCGGGAATGTTTCTGTTGAACTCGGGAATGTTACTGTCGAACTCGGTAATGTGACTGTCGAACTCAGGAGTGTTTCTGTCCAACTTGGGAATATTACTGTGGAACTCGGGAATGTTTCTGTCGAACTCGGGAATGTTACTGTCGAACTCGGGAATGTTTCTGTCGAACTCGGGAATGTGACTGTCGAACTCGGGGATGTGACTGTCGAACTCGGTGATGTGACCGTCGAACTCGGGAATGTTTCTGTCGAACTCGGGAATGTTTCTGTTGAACTCGGGAATGTTACTGTTTTACTCGGGAATGTTTTATCGAACTCGGGAATGTTTCTGTGTAACTCTGGAATGTTTCTGTCGAACTCGGGAATGTTTCTATCGAACTCGGGAATGTTTCTGTTGAACTCGGGAATGTTACTGTCGAACTCGGGAATTTGGACACAATTTCAAGCGGAGCCTTTTTTTTACTTCGCGGGGTAGTATTCTCTTGTTCCGTCAGTCATGACTGGGTAGAGGTCCTAAGTAATTTGCAATTGTATTTTTCGGTCGCCTAAACTGAGGATTGAACCTTCAATATGCAGGAGAATATCGCTTTTTACAATTGATGTTTCCAAGTACTCTAATCACTGCGCCACAGATCCTTACGCAAGGACCTGTGGGGCAGTGGTTAGAGTAGTTATGATTTTGAAATAAAATAGATTTTTATGACTAAATTTAAATAAAATCTGTTATTGTGATTTAATTAAAATGAATTGATTTTTGTGAGTTAATGAAAATAATATCCATATTTGTGATTCGAACAATATATAGTGTTTATGATTGAATTAAAATAAAATTGATTTTTATTATTGAATTGAAATAAAATTGATTTTTATGATTGAATTGAAATAAAACTGATTTTTATGATTGAATTGAAATAAAATCAAGGGTAATGATTAAATTGAAATAAAATTGATTTTTATGATTGAATTGAAATAAAATTGATTTTTATGATTTAATTGAAATAAAATTGATTTTTGTTATTCAATGAAAATAAAATCCACTTTCATAGTTTAATTGAAATAAATCGAAATTTATGTTATTTAAATAAAACTGACTTTTATATTATTAAAATAAAATTGTGATTTAACTTCATATAAAATAGTCTTCATGATTTAATTGATATAAACTCGATTTTTAAAATTAATTATAATAAAATTGACATTTATCATTTAATCAACATAAAATCAATTTTTATGATATACTTGAAATATATTGGGTTTGTGATTTAATAAAAATAGTCGATTTTGCGTTATTTCATTGAAATAATATCGACATTTATCTGATTTAATAAAAATAAAATCGATTTGTTAGTTAATTAACATCTATTTTTTATAATTTGCGTGAAATTAATTCAATTTTTATGATTTAATTGAAATAAAATTGATTTTTATTACTAAATTAAAATAAAATTGTTTTCTGTGAGAATTGTCTTAACATAAAAATGACTGAAATATTTTTCTGACTTATTTAAACTAAAATAGATTTTTGTGATTTATTGAAAATAAAATCATTTTTATGATTTAATTTAAATAAATTCGATTTTTATGATTTAATGAAAATAAAACCGTTTTTCGTGATTAAATTGAATTAAAACTGACAGTTGTATTACTCCTTGCGAGATAGTTTGTAAAAATGCTGAGAAATTACTTTTCTGTCGCCATTGTCATTTTCGCGTCATTGATTTTCAAACTAAAAAAAACATAAAAGAGAATAAAAAGATAAACATCATAAACAAGAAAGATAAAAAAAAACATATAAAAGAAGGCAATGATAAATAAAGAGTTTCGTTATCTGAAGCCGGCGTCTCGGTTGACTGCTTTTTATGTCGTTTCTCAATGGATTTCTCTACTGCTTCTTCTTTAACGACAAAAGTAAAAAAAAACAAAAAAGAAACAGATTTAACATTTCTAATAGGAACGATAAAAGTGGCATAACTCCTTCGCTGCGGTAATTCGAGACAAAAATCTTTACGTATCGAAATAAGATATTTTATTTGAAGACCGTTTTAGAAAATACGAGAGAAAAAGAAGTAAACACAACTAAATTACGTAAATTGCACCAATATATGAAACGCGGTCAATAATGCTTTGCCTGTGTATGGAGTGACCTTCCTCGAAAATATCACCCATGTAATTGTTAATAAAATCACAATCCTTTATTTAATCGAGCTATACTTGGTTCAAGCAATTCAATCTGTGCTTGACTTGCCCACCACACTTAAGTCACGAATGCCTAACAGTCTTCGTTTTATTGACACTCAATAATAAACACATCTGCGGTTTGCTATGCAAAATTGTCAACAACTTTGCATACTCCTTTCGTATCATCGTTCTGCTTTAAGCTGTGATACCAACTCCACTAAGTTCAGAAATTGCATCGCGTTTTTTTTAATTTGAGAGAATCACACTGATAAAAATTTAATTATTAAAGTCCGATGATTGTAAAATCCATTTATGGTCACGACTTCTACTGATGAGACGATTAATAACGTGTCCCCACAGAGATTTTGCAATTCAGCCATATTCAGTGCAAATAAACCCTTCTATACCTGACATTTCCACCAATGTTTAGTCATGAATACTTAAGAGTCTTCGCTTTAGTTCCGTCCGATAAGTGATAAGACCGTGAGCATGTGTTGATCATTCTGACACAATCTTCTCTTGCCATTGTTCTGATTTGAACCGTGATGGCTTTCTTCAGCTCAGGAATTATATGGAAATTGTTTCTATAAACATTATTTTCGAGACAAAATTCCGATTGATAAAACCATCTAGGACTTACATCCCGCAATATTATTACAAGTCATTTGAAGTGTAGCGAGTTTCAGTACCACCAGGAGATTGTCTGTAAAGACCATTTCATTCCATCAATAACACCTCAAGAGTGTTACAATATCAAAACATGGGATTATTTGCCGGTATTACTGGTTTTGAAAATGAAAGATAAGTGATAATTCATACTGAGTACAACATGGTGACCGTTATGAGGCTTTGTGCAAACGAAGAGGGGTTGTAAATAATAAAAAGTATTTTTAACAGGGCGAGACAAGAGTGTACTATTAGTATTATGGGAATCTTCTACATTTTCCATGTCTTTTTCAGCTTCCAAGAATGCCCCATATAGTTGCTTAGTTTTCTACTTTTTGTCAGATTCACTTTGTGAACTGCTGGGACAGCAACATTTGGAATGAGTTTCCCTTATGCTGGCTATTATCATATCCAGTCTTTTTGCTCGGAAAATATTGTCCGTTTTAATTCTTATATAATTTTCTGATTTTCCTTCCCCACTACTGTCTATAATTTCTGTTTGTACCATTTACCTGCATGTTCAGAATGCAGCCGTTTACACAGTTCCCAATAGACTAATTTCCCAACATACTTTTGTCTGTTTTAATAATATGTACTAGTTTTGCTGCATTTACTCGATATTTGGTTTACCGTATTTGCTATTTTCCTGCGTGTGGCGATCTTAGCTGTTATTATGTTCATTCTAATCGCATTGTTTTATGCGGCTCAGATTTTATTCCCTTTTCGTTTCAAGTATCCTTTTCATAGCCATGTTCACATATTTCCATGTGTTTTATAAAATCGTACATTTAGCTATCTTCCCATGTTTCAATCAAAGTAAAAATTTGCTCAAATTTCACTATATAAAAGATAACAGCGCTTCCTTGACATGGATTTTGATTAATGTATAAATAAGAACGATGATAAAACGCTCGTATTATGCACATACTGGAATTCAATCACAATTATAAATTCACTATAACTATAATATGTTGACTCAATTCGCAATAGAAACCTTTATTTTCTCGGAGTATTACTCGTGATATTCCAATTTAACTACATTATGAAACATTCCATATATATATATATATTATTTTTATCTTATATATATATATATATATATATATATATATATATATATATATATATAATTGTAATTTTATAAAACTAAAGTTAATTGAAAAAGTTAAGTTTATCAATTATTTGGATGATTCGAACTGACGAATTCCAATGAGGATGAAATGCGGAAACTTCTCTATAGCTTTCCATATATCGTGTCTCCCTGCATTGATGATTCCCGAAAGGATGAAACACTAGTGTCTGTAGGTATTTAAGAATTATAATAATAATGTCAGCCCCATTTAAAAACAGGGTTCTTATTGTTAAGCACTTTAAAGTTGAAATGAAAGTCGGTCACTTAAGCTTGCATGCGCAGATCATGATGTTATAATCATTAGACAAATCTGGACGGATGTTACGACATTTAAAAATAAATTTTAATGGTATGTTTAAATGTTTAAATTTCAATGGTATTTCTCGCGGTTGAGGTTGGCCGTGAGGTTTGTTCCTTGATAATGGAGTCGGAGATAGCTTCGTGGCGGGTTCGAATCTCCCGACCGACAGTAATCGTGTAACCCTGCACAGATGAATGATTCCTGAAAGGATGAAAAACTAGTGTCGGTACGTATTTAGAAATTATTATAGTAATAATAATAATAATGATAATATATATATATATATATATATATATATATATATAAAGATTATTAATTTAAAAACATCTTTCATAGACGTATCATTGACGTGAATTGATTTTTAGTATTTGAAAGGCGATTAAAAATTAATTCGTGGCTTAGAACTAATTTAGCTGATATTGAAGCATTTCTCCTAACAAATACCCCGGATATCTTAGCACTAAGCGAGACTAACCTACACTCCTCCATCCCCTCTAACTACTTTAACATGCCTGGCTATCTCCCACTCTGCCGTAAGGACATATGCACGGACTTGGAGTCTACATTCGTAACAGACTAGAGAAACAAACCTAGAAACGGACGATCAAGCCTTTATGTGCTTTAGACTAAACATACAACACAACATTAGCTACTTTTATTTTCTCTACCGCTCTCCCTCGACCCAGGACTGCACCATAATAAACAAAGTCTCTGATAGTATAGACACAGCACTCTCCCTCAATACTAGCGCCCAAGTCCATGTATTTGGTGACTTTAATGTTGACCACAAAAACTGGCTTGGATTCTCTACTCACACAGATGCAGCGGGCAGCACAACACATAGTTTTGCTATATCTCACTCCCTATCACAAATAGTTACGTATCCAACCCGTTTCTCTGACCAGCAAGAACAACAAGCATCACTTCTAGATCTGTTTTTGACCACAGTTCCCGAGGATTGTACAACAAATGCTTACAGTCCACTCGGGACGCTGACCATGCAGTGATAATGGTAGAAATCGCCCTAAATTCTAGACCAAAAACTGAAGAGCCAGTGCTCAAAACAACGAGATATTATAAAAAGGCTGACTGGGAAGCCATCAGAGATCTTATCAGAGATGCCCCATGGGGAAGTATTTTTTCTCTTCCTGCTGAACAGTGCGCAAATGAGACCACTGAATGGTTCAAAACCGCAATGGAAGCACATGTTCCATGCGGAAATTTTATAGCAAGCCTCACTCTCCCCAATGGTTTACTTCGACTTGCGCAACTGCCATTGCTTAAAGACAACATGCATACCGCAGATTTAACCGATATAAGTCCAGTTCAAACAAACAGAAGTACATAGAAGCTAGAAATAACGTTAAGACAGAAATAGCGACAGCCAAGAGAGAATTTACTGAAACCACTAAAAAAAGCATCGAAGCACAAAAATTGGGAAATCGTGACTTTTGGAAAATCTACAACAGTGTAGTAAATAATGGGCAATCAACAATTCCCCCACTAACCAACAATCACGAGGTTGTTTGCTCAGCAACCGACAAAGCTAATATGCTTGCCAGCCGGTTTGCCTCGAACTCCACACTGGACCCTTCCAACCACCCCCTGCCTGACTTTCCTTTGCGAACAGACGCCACGCTAGACGATCTAAAAATCACCCCTGCTCAGGTACATGCTATCATAAAAAATCTTGACACTTCAAAAGCATGTGGACCTGATCTCATCCCAGCTGTGCTATTAAAAAAGTGCTCAGCCGAAGTAGCTCCAGTTCTCTCTAAACTCTGCAACAAATGCCTTAATGAATTCTGCTTTCCGGGCTGTTGGAAAACCGCTTCTGTGGTACCAATATTCAAGAATTCTGGCGAAAGAACTGACCCATCAAATTATCGCCCCATTAGCCTCCTCCCACTTTTCGCCAAAATATTTGAGACCATAATTAACCATGCTCTAGTCCGGCACCTTACAGATGCTAAACTTCTGACTGACAAACAATATGGATTTAGATAAGCCCGTTCCACAGTAGACATCCTCACTGTAATCTCTAAACGTATATACCATTCACTGGACAAAGCGGGAGAGGGCAGAGCGGTAGCTCTAGATATATCTAAGGCTTTTGACAGGGTATGGCACAAGGGTCTCCTCAGGAAAATTAAATCATACGGTTTCACTGGTAGAATACTTAGCATAATTAAATTTTTCTTAGATAAGAGAAAAATCCAGGTTGTCCTCGACGGTCGAACATCTAAACAGTGTGATATAAATGCGGGAGTACCTCAGGGGTCTATTATTGGACCTCTATTGTTCCTGATATTTATTAATGACCTCCCCGACAAAACTGCCTCTGAGATGGGTATATATGCTGATGACACTACACTCTATAACAGGCATGACAGGAAAACAAATGAACACATATCTAAAGAAATGGCAAAAACACTAGAGGATGACCTCCAATCTGTAGTGGAATGGGGACATAAATGGATGGTTACATTCAATGCTGCCAAGACTAAACTGGTTTCCTTCAATAACTACAAGAAACCTTCTCTGCAACCAATAGCAATGGCCAGTGACTCCCTGTCTGAGAGTACATCTTTCAAACTGCTTGGCCTAACGTTCACAGGAAACATGAGCTGGAACAAGTATATTGAAAAAATTGCCAGGGCCGCTGCAAAAAAGGTAGGCTCTCTCTACCGTGCTAGAAAACTACTGACACCTGAAAGTATCCTGTATCTCTATAAGGCCACCATTCGCCCATGTATGGAGTATTGTTGTCACATCTGGGCTGGTGCGTCTACTACTAGTCTCTCGCTCCTAGACAGGGTTAAAAAAAGAGTCGCCAATCTGATAGGACCTGAACTGGCATCTAAGCTTCAGCCTCTGTCCCATCGACGAAACGTTGCATCCCTCTGCTTGTTCTACAAGTATTTTAATGGTGAATGCTCTGACGAACTGCAGACACGTGCCCCCACGACGCAGACACCCTCGACAAACCAAACAGGCAGCTAAATCCCACCCCCACACAGTAGAGATCCCTAGATGTAAAAGATCTTTCTACTCCAGTAGTTTCTTCCCCAGAACCGCTAGACTCTGGGATTCCATTTCAGGATCCTGCTTCACTAACTGTACTGACATGCAGAAGTTCAAGTGCAACGTGAACCTACATCTTGCTGCCCAAATCCCTACATAGTGCCCCAGTAGTTGCTGACCCTGATAGTAGCCCCCTACACCAAAGTGGCAATGTGCCTTGTTTGGGGTGAAAATGTAATAAAAAAAATTCAAATCATTAGCTTCTTACGAAAAAGAAAAACGAATCAAAGAATGAAGATCATGGGAAGATTTTCATTTCATAGAGTAAAAATATTAAGTTTAATGCACTAAAGCTTAAAACGTCCTAAATCAAAGTGACATTGTGCCTTGTGTAGGATGAAATTCTCAACAAAAAAGTTGTATCTAACTAAGGATGGTATTTGTGGCGGGATTTCTCGTGCACTAAGCGAGGAGAAAAGCACTGTAATTTAGTATACGAGCAAATACAACAATTTAATGTTTATACTGTTCTGAAAAATAAAACACAAGTTTTCAGCATCCAGTTTTATGACAGGCTCTACGTATCATGAAAAATAAGAAAAGAATGTTTTACCGTTATTTCCATGGCAGGTGCTCGTTTGAACTCCAATCTCTCGTCCCCCCTCGCCAATCTTTCACGAAAAACACCCGTCTAGCTGAATCCACTGTGAAAAATTTCCCCCACTCTATATCTGCGCCTAAATCAAAACGCAGATTCCATGAACAAAGCTTCTTTCTTAGAACTGCACGCCTGTGGAACTCTGTTCCGTCTGCCTGCTTCCCACCGGACTACAACTTGGATGTCTTCAAGTCCAATGTTAACAAATTCCTAATGAACCGCCCCCTTAAGTAAAGACTTCATCAAATCTCCACACTAACGTAATGTACTTGCAATAACCCTTATCCCTGAGTGGCTCCCGGACCTTGATAAGTGGTGATCACTGTGTAAAAAAAAAAAAATCAGCGTTTATAAAGCCATACATATGAAGAGTTGAAAAATCACTGTAAAAGAAGAACATCAGTAGAGGAATTGAATTCACTTTTGTATACATTTGTTTACAATAAAAGTCATGTTAAAGAGCAGTTTCATTCTTCCATTATAGAAGTATGAAACTCTGGGGAAATGTAAAACTGGAGAAAATAGAGATGTTTATTCGTGACTCAATTCACCTTGGTGGCCAACTTTAACCCGGGGCAACTTAGTCTAATACAGTTGTATTATTACTCCGGTGTTTGTTGATTTTCCTAGTATAACTGTGTGTATTTATTTTTATTGAAGTATTTTAGAATCAAATCTGCTCGAATGAAAAGTAAGCAAACGTTTACGTGTGTATAGAAATGCCAGAAAACCTCGCTCGAGTCTCGTAAAGATTACTTAGTCTTTACAGAAAGCATACGATTTCTACCAGTTTTCTATCTATTAAAGCGAAACCAATAATCACGAAGTGAATAAAAAACATACGTTTAAATAAAAGTTACTTACTATGACGCCATTTTGAATATGAACTACGCCGTTTAACAATTTATTCAAGTATTCTGAACCTATTATTAATATTAAAATGGTTCTAAAAGTAAAGTATTCTAATATTCACTTATTTTTTAATACATCTAGCCAATTCGAAGGAGCGTTTATTATTTATTTATCCAACTGTTGTCTGGTAGTTCGTAATTTGTATGAGTGAAAAATAAAGTAACAAATCGTGGCGTATAAATATAATGATATATATTAAGGACTTAGTCCAGTGATGTGAGTGCAATGAAGCGAATAAATAAATAAAGTGTGAAACTTTTTTTGCAATCTTCTTTGTAGAACTAAGTATTGGAGAGAAACAGTTTGTTCGGAGTATATGAAATAATTTTTGAAGCAGAAATGGAATATATGCATAGTTACATAAATGCGCGTCAGGAAGTGCTGTAAGCGGTACGTGTGAAAGATTTCATTGAACCTTTAGATGCAGAGTAAAAATCAAGGTTGTTTTATATATGTAAATATACACTTTAACCGTGTCGTTACATTTAAACCATTCGGATTCACACGTTGTCTGGTACCGTCACAGAAAAAAAAAATGAATAAAAATCCAACTAGGCCTTTTTTTAAAAAGTGCAAATGAAATGTATTTATTTGTGGTTCTTCCAAAATAACGCATTTCATTATCTTTCAAGTATCTTTTCACACACACACACACGTGTTTTACAACGCTGTGCCATATAACATGTGCTTTTTAAAAGTCTCTCTCCCCGCCACCTGACGCCGGCCTTAGACAGCGCTTTTTTGCCCTCGACTTCACATGCCCATCTTTACTACTTATTTTGTTTCTTGCTTTTTTTACTCGACCGCGTGCTGTTCCTTTTTCTAATTTTTTTCTCTTCCTTCCTGTGATGTCAGCGCGTGCATACTTGCTTACTATGTCCTAAAACAGCTGCAGTTGCTAATATTTTTACTAGTCAGCTATCTTACGACTGCTGCTGATTTTCTCATACGAGCGCTATACGCACTTATATATATATATATACAGAGAGAGAGAGAGAGAGAGAGAGAGAGAGAGAGAGAGAAAGAGAGAGAGAGAGAGAGAGCAATCACCAAAATAGAAAAGAGAAAGTTAATAAAAAGAAAGAACTCTTGCATTTTGACGACTACAAAATAAATGCATTGTTTACCACGCCACAATATTTGTCGAGAAAAGTCTGAATAACATGAAGTACTGCGTGGGTATATAATTTCTGGGTTTTAGAATCAGGTATTTCGATTATAAAAGCACGTTTAATAATAAAACAAAAACATACTAAGTACCAATGCCTGTTTACCCCACCCACCAAAAAGCGGACGCTAATAATCGAGTGGAAAATAGTACGATCAGTCAGTATTTGTAAAAATATTGAGGATCCGCTAAGTAATGTTTTAACGAGAAAATTTTAAACTTTAAAGACCCCCCCCCAAACTTATTTAACTGTAGAAGTGAA
>NC_136495.1:50174688-50229688 GCF_053919585.1 Euprymna scolopes | reverse complement strand
TTAGGGACCCCTTTCCTCCACAGCGTACCGCGAGAAAACTTTGCTCCCCGCAGAGACTTAGTCTACAATTACTTGTAGTATACCTTGCACTGTAGAGAATCTAATCTTGATTTTATAAAATTATCTGTAAATAATGACTCCACTTAAAGTTTAAAACGCAAAAGTCAAGTATAATGGTTTAATTGTGCTCTAAACAGAAACATTCATTTTGAACGCGCCCCTGTCCCATCAAAGAACCAGCTGTTGATATTATGTAATTATTTTTACATAAGCAGTTGAATTAAAGTTAAACGTACAAAAGTCAAGTATCATGGTTCAGTTGTGCTCTAAAGATAAACATTCATTTCGAACGCTCCCCTATATTATAAAAGAACCTACTGCTGATTTTATACGGTAGGGTCTATCTACTTGTACGGTGATAAAACTTCTGAAATCCATTGTAATGTATTAGATTGTATAAAAGTGTTCACTTTGGTCAAAATTAGACTTCTTTCATTAATCGTTTTTTATTATCGATTTTCGATACTTATCGGACGCATTCTGATACAAAACCTACGTAAGAACACTCCAACACATATCAAGTAACTTAGTGTATAATTAAAAAAAATAGGCCCTGCTGTTTCCGAGTCCATAGGGAACGAACCCACACACAGACAAGGTTTCTTAGTAAGTTAACGCTAGATTCTATTTATGCCATGCATGAACGGCTAATTGTCCTCGTTGGTGAAAATAATCTTGGGATTAACAGCAACTACATATTTTCATCGCATAAGATTCATGCTGAAATATCAGTTTTGATTTAAGTTATGTCTGAAAAAAAAAAAAAAACTTTCAATTGTTTTATTCTTGCAATTGTTCCAATTAATCGCAACTTACAATTATCACGTGATGTCACTTTCACCCTCTCTCACTGAATGTAGTTTGATCTCCCACAGTTCTTATTTTATATAGCATTTATCACGTTCGCGTTCCTCTCTTTCTTTCTCTCTTTGTGTGTATATATATATATATATATATATATATATATATATATATATATATATATATAACTACTTCATTTACTCACATAAAATTAATATACGAAAGTATAGATTTATGCGTAAACTTTAAGTATTTACTTCAAAAGTGCTCAATACTTAGGTAGAGCTAGTTAGTAATTTATAAAATATATATGGCGATTAAGCTACATTAAATATTCGGCGTTTCATCCACTCTAGGATTCCTCAGGCTTATGCGCGAATTCTGTGGTTATTTATCGTTTTTATATGGTCCTCTTCTATTGAGGATTTAGTTAGCCAATCAACTTTCTAGTATCCACCGCCCCCTTCCTATCAGCCAATGGGCATGCATTTTATCGAACAAGGGATCTGTTTTAAAACTAGGTTAGTGGTTAAAGGCAGACATTATTTTTTAATTTTATTTATTTTTTTGTTATTTTATATATAAATATACATATGTGTACATACATATATGCACATATATATACATATATATACATATATGTGTGATCGTTTATGTATATTCATGTTTATTTAATTTATTTATTTGTTTATTTTCTATTGTTTTTGTTAGTTCTAAAACTATTTTATATCGCTATCCTAGAGTAAATTTTATTTTGTGAACACAGTTATTTGCTATTTCTCTTCTACAGTTTAATACATTGTGGGGTTCTTTAAAGTACAGGATAGCAAATTTTTCATGAAGGCATAATCTACATGGGTCGTCTAAATGCCTACACGTTGTAGCTTGTCTTATTATTTTCCATTCGACTACCGGCGAATGTCCGCTTTCTTTGAGTTCCCAGTATTTACTCGCTAGTGTTGTATTTATACGGTGTTTTTTGTATTGTTGAATGTACTTTTGTGGTCATGGTATCGGGTTTAGAAATCTAAGGAAGTCATGCCTACGTAATATTTCTTGTTATTCGGGTTTTCTTTCGCAAATATTGTTGCCTGATAAACTACGCTTTTTGTTAGACATTTATTTTGAACTGGACAAAGTGTGCGGTGTATACAGTTGCATTTATCTTGTTCGTTATTAGTATTTTTATTTATAGTATGGTTGTTCTTGTCCGGGGTTGGTTTGTTGTTGTTATTATTATTATTATTATTATTATTATTATTATTATTATTATTATTATTATTATTATTATTATTATTTCTGCTAGTGTTAGTTTTATTTTTGTCATAGTGTCTACTTTTTTATTGTTTATTTTGTTGTTGTTTACATTGTTTTTATTTAGTATTTTGTTATTATGTGCTTTAATTATCATCTCTAAATTTTCGCAACAACTGTAGGATAACTTTAAGGTATTTTTATTGAAGATTTTGTGTAAGGGGTTGGTTGCGGGAAAGTGTTTTTCAATAAGATCTAGAAATTTCTTGCCAAGTTTTGTTTTTAACATTTGATTGTATGGGGCTGTATACCAAATTATAGTTCTTTTTCTTCTATTTTTAATTTTATTATAGTTATTGGTGTTTTGTTGCTTATATTTGATATCGATATTTTTGTATGCACTATTTTTTAGGGCTGTTTCGTAGATATTGGTTGACCTGTTAAATGCATTTTCATCGCTTGAGTTATTACTGAGTCTACTTACGATCGAGTTAGGAATGTGTTTTATAATTGATGGTGGGTGATTGGACTTAGGGTTTACGTAAATTGGAGTAGCGTTATCTTTTAAGTATGGTTCATATGTGTTTTTATCTAAGTTTTACGTGACGTCCAAGAAGTTTGTTATTTTTATGTTAGCTGATATGTCTGCTTTTAGGCCTTTTTCATTTAATTATATATATATATATATATATATATATATATATATATATATATATATATATAGTAGTAAGTTAAGAAAATATACATGGCAATTAAGCTACACAGAATATTCGGCGTTTCATATTCGTGAGAATTCGTCAGGCTTAAGCTGAATTGTCACGAGAATGAAACGCGAAATATTGTGTAGCTTAATTGCCATATATATTTTCATAACTTACTAACTAGCTCTAGTATGTATTGAGCACTTTTGAAGTAAATACTGAAAATTTACGCATAAAATTGTATCCCTGTATACTAATATATGTGATTAAATAAAATAGGTAGTTGCTTGTCAAGCCACACTGATAAGCTGTGAAACAGCGAAACTGTACTGTATGTGGATGACTATAATGCTCTCTATCTTGGGTTGAGCATATTGGGAAGTGATATACAAATTACCATTAGCGTATAAAGCGATTCTCTTTGTGTAAACAAATTGAGCTTAGATATTTGGACACTGTCAAAACATTGTTAATTAACTGTCCGCATAGCAAAGCCGAATAGCGCAAAGGTTAGAAGCTCCGATCCTGGCTTGAGGTAGTTGCTTGTCTAGCCGCACTGATGAGCTGTGAAACAGCGAAACAGTACTGTATTGGATGACTATCTATATATATAAAAATGTAAAGTTGGTTCGTTCTAAAGAAATAAAACCATGTTTATACGTTACCAATTTATTTGAAATTTTCAGACAACCAATTTTTAGAGTCGAGGTATGTTTTTATGTTATTAAAATAAATTTACCTAATTAAAATTAAAATATTAAATAAAATAAATATATTTATTTATCGGTTCTGCGAATCTGTTCTGTTGATAAAACTGAACTTCCGGTTCGATTCATTTCACAGCCACGATTTGACGAAAGGTTTAATTTTCTGTTAACACGATAAGTAAAAAAACAAAAACAAAAAAAACATATTTCATTTGTTTATCTTCCAAATTTTTAAATTTACACATCTTTTCTTTATTATATAAGGCAAAAAAAAAAAGTTTGTTGCTTGCTTTTGAGTTTTTTTTTTCTATATAAGATTACTCATGCAGAGAGTGATCCGTGCTGAAATAATGTTATTATTTAAAAAGTCATTCTTAACATGGGGAGGTAAGGATGTTTTGTACCTATTCTGTACTTTAACCTTACAATTGAATAAAAAAATCGTAAAACGTTATTTAAACGTGGAAATATGATTTAAAAAATAGCGCGGCTCTCTGCATTAGCACCATTTTTATTTATTGTTGTTGTTTCACGAATTTTCGGCCAACTATTTCTCTGGCCTTCATGAAAAGAAGTCCTTTTATAAATGTTCAGTAACTTTTTCCTTTTATTATTCTTAAAGAGTAAAACTTTTCTTATTCATGAAAGGAGTTAAGCCTACGTAAATAAATAAATGTTTGTACACGTGACAAATTATCAATAAATGGTTTAGTTACTTTTTTAAAAAAATGTTTGTAAAAGTGCGAAAGGCGACGTTACGTTGTACAAACATTACTCCCATGCTTTATTTCTATACTTATAGGTTTTTGGAATTTTTTTTCACTGGATTATTATTGATTGGACACTAATTAAACAGATTATTAAAAAAAAAATGTAAAAAAGAAATCATTATTTCGACATTTGAAAGTGGTGCTGTGCTCACTTTTTAGTTACAACGTTCTGATAAATCAGTCACCCATTTTGTAAGCAATAAAAACGCGGTATATCAAAACCATAGAAAGTAAAAATAATGAGTCTCTACCGCATTTGTAAGTCAGAAATATATTTGTTTCTCAAAGACAAAAAAAATAGAGAGAACAGGACTTTTTTTAATTGTTTTCATGAAAATAAAGTTTCGAGATTTTTATTATTTTTTTTACTTATCATAACAAAAAAAACACAGTTTGTGTGTGTGTTTTTTTTAATTGTTTTTGTGAAAGGTGAGTTTTTTTTTCAAAACTTTTGTTTTGTTTCTTTTTAATTTTTTAAAAGTATTATAAATTTCACTAACATGCTGGAGAAATGTTTAATAATTTGGTATTTTTTTAGATTAGGTCCACCTCCACAATTTTCCTTTCAATGACGACATTTATAGGTTTCCGAGTATGCTGAACACGCAAATTGCATTGAAATTTTGCGGAAATAAATAGTTGTATTATGCATTGTATTCTTCGGCGGCCATCTTTTTACGTGCACACGCGCCATAAACAAATACACACACGTAAAAAAGATGGCCACCAAAGATTACAATGCATAATACAACTTTTTATATCTTTATAACTACTTATTTCTGCAAAATTTCGATGCGATTTTCGTATTCAGCATAGTCGAAAACCATTTCAAGTCGTCATTTAAAAGAAAATTGAGGAGGTGGAGTGGACCTAATCTAAAAATTTACCAATAATTTTTAATCCTGTACGCCTCCCGATACATTGCTTCATGAACATGCGACCATTTTATATCTCCCGAAGACACTTCCGTATTTAGAAAAAAAATAAATAAATAAAAAGTGACCGATTTACCAGAACGTGGTAACTAAAAAGTGAGTATCCCTTTCAAATGTTGAAATGATTTTTTTTTTTTCAATTTTTTTTCATAATCTGGTTAGTGTTCAATTAATAATAATCCAGTGAAAAAATTTCAAAAAAACCTATCAGTATAGAAACTCCACCACGTAAGTAAATAAATAAAAAATGTTACGTGCGCATGCGTAGCAGTATCAGAATTTTTGTAGGAATTTTTGACACCCCTAACACGAAACTGCGAATACAATATAAACATCTCGGAATTTCTCTGTTAAAAGTGGGTTATTTATTTTATTTATGGATTATACTTCCAAAATAAACTATTACAGTTGTTTAAAAGTAATAGAAATATATTTTTTTTAAACATTAATGAATTTTCCGAACTCAATATTTTTCAATTTTTAAACTCAATATTTTTCAATTTTTAAATTTTAAAAATCTATCAAAATTTTTCTATTGATTCTATTTTTACGATATTTTCAGGGTTAATGTGAAATTTTATGTTCTTTCCAATAAATCGAATATAATATTTTAGACAAACGTTCTTTTTTGTAAATTCACGAACCCCCCCATACCAATTTTTAAGTGTCTATTAAAAAGTAAATACTTAATTTAGTAACCCGAAAGTAAATATTTAATTTACTCACAAATTGAAGAGAAAAGGTCAATACATAATATATTCAAATTTAAAAAAAAACATAGTGTTCTTTTAGAATTTTACCTGTAAAGTTTGAAGTTTAAAACCTTTTTTTTAAACCACGTTATTTGTTTTTTCTTTTTTTTTTTTAATGGAACCTTGGTCCTTGCTCCTTTAATTGACAAAAAAATTAGGGCTTGAATTACATTTTTCGAGGAGTTATAAGCTTGGAAAGACAGGGGGTCGAATAATTCACGCCTTCCATTTTGTAAATGTCTAATAATAATTAATTTAGAACCCGATAAGTACATAATTATTTACTCACAAATTGAAGAGAAAAGGTCAATACATAACATAATATATTCAAATTTAAAACAAAAAAAACATAGTGTTCTTTTAGAATTTTACCTGTAAAGTCCGAAGTTTAAAACCTTTAAAAAAAAAAACACGTTTTTTTTCATTTTTTTTTTTTTAATGAAATCTTGGTCCTTGCTCCTTTAATTGAAAAAAAATAGGGCTTGAATTGCATTTTTCGAGGAGTTATACGCTTGGAAAGATGGGGTGGAATTATTCGCTATTTTCACGAAATTTCTGACACTGCTACTAGGGGGGTACTAAGGGAACGACCATTAAATAATTCTGCGGGTCGCCATGGAACTAATCGCCCAAGGAGTATCAAAATAGTTTTCATGATCTGAAGAAATTTTTTTTTCCGAAAAGTGGGTGATCACTTTTCCATCTAAATTTAACTTAAAATGAGCACCCACTTTCTGGCCACCTGAGGAAGGGGCATTTATTTTCGTGTTTATTGGCTTAAAGGTTTTTTTTTACAAGGCAGTTTGGTACGCGAATGCATATTTAACAGTTTTTGTTTATGCTCACGCATAGCATAAACAAAGGCTACGTCTGTGAAATGGAAAATAGTCCCAGAGTTCAGGGGTTAATACCATGCAAAAGAAATCAAACAAAAAGAAAAAAAGCCAAGAAACACACAGAAAGAAAAAAAAATAGCATCCATTTTTTTTCTATCGAATTCATTTGCTGTTTTTATTAAAACTATTTTCCCCCGGATTTTTGATATAATTTTCCATTAAGGGCTGTGTGTCTCACGTTCGTAAATAACAAAAAATTTTTTGTAGATTTTGGTGTGTTAAAAACGAATCTGCAAACCGTTTCCGTCACAAAAAAATAGTTTTTATGATATGAAGAAATTACTTTTTCGAAAAAGTGGCGATCACTTTTCCATGTAAATTTAACTTAAAATGAGCACCCACTTTCTAGCCACCTGAGAGAGGGGGGATTTTTTCCCATGTTTATTGGCTAAACAGCTTTCGTTTATGCTTACGTATAGCGTAAACGAAGGCTACGGCTGTTAAATGGAAAATAGTCCCAGAGTTCAGGGGTTATTACCATGCAAAAGAAATCAAACAAAAAACTTTTTAGCCAAGAAACAGAAAAATGCCCCTCTCTCAGGTGGCCAGAAAGTGGGTGCTCATTCTAAGTTAAATTTACATTGAAAAGTGATCACCCACTTTTCGAAAAAGTAATTTCAGGAATGTCATGAAAACTTTTTTTTTGCTACGTAAACGGTTTGCAGATTCGTTTTTAGCACACCGAAATCTACAATAAAATATTTCGTTATATATGAACGTGAAACGGGCCTTAAAGTAAAATAATACCGGATTTTTTTGAGCAGATTTGCCGTTTAGTTGTACAAATATCCTCACACCAGGTAATCACTAAAAGGGATTTTAAAAGTCGTCACCTGTATCGAGCAAAAGTTTAAAACCACCGATTATATGCCAGCCTACATCATGGTAACATATATTGAGTGAGTTCCTAACAGTATTTTTAGTTTAAACTCATTTTCCCAAAATTTCCCCAAACTTAACATGTTCGATACAGTCTGCCGCCATTTGTATTTTTCAGATATACCGATAAACATTGAATGTTTTTGAACCGATTATACATTACATAAAAACACTAAAATCTTATCCAGTTAGGTAGAACACTTACTTTTCTTGACTTTGATAACATTTATTTGTTATATATTTAATTTTTTGACAACTTCTTTGTATCTGTGTTTAGTAATATAAACCCTTTTCATTTAATGTAACGTTTAGTCGGCTCGAAAAACAGTGTTTATTGGTGTATTTGAAAGCTACAAATGGTGGTGGACACTGTTGATTACTTTAAGTTAGAGAAAGTGAGTTAAAACTAAAAAACTATACAAAATACTGTCAGAAACCTATCCATTATGCCAGCCTATGTCATGGTAACATATGTTCGGTGAGTTTCAGACACTGTTTTGTATAGTTTTTAGTTTTCAACTTACTTTCCCAAACTTAACGTATTCAACAGAATTCGCGACCATTTCTGTTTTTTTGAGCCAATTAAACATTTTACATTACATAAAAACACTAAACAATTATCCAATTAGGTAGAAACGTAAATTACCTTACCTTTGCTTTCATTTATTTGTTTTGGGACGACTTTTTCGAATTTGTGTATAGTAACCCCCCTCCCCCCACCATCAACCAAATATTGATTACTAAATCACATTTTTTAAAACAAAAAAAAAGCATTTAGCGTTTCAACATTTTTGCTACGTTCGGCTTCATCCACTGATTGTTGGTCAAGTCCAAAACATGAATGATTGACAGAAACTCTCGAGGATCCAGATCAAATTCTGCAAGAGCACCATTTTTTCAGCTTCGCCTTCTTTTTCACTTTTTGCAGTGGATTGCTGTACTAATATAAGAAACATGCATTTTCTCTTTTATTAAATTTTTCCATTACACCAAATTGAGCCACTGCAACGCGTGGCAGGGTACAGCTAGTATATATATATATATATATATATATATATATATATATATATATATAGTCAAGAGAAAATCCGTTTAAAATGAAACTTAAAATAAAAACACATGCGGATTTCAGGCTGCTACTATCATACTTATCTTGTGTAGGTCATGATGTCTTTTAAGAATATTTATCTTGTCAGATAAAAAAAATAACCCCCACTTAGATTAATCGAATTGTTCATCTCACCAATGACGCTTATATCTATTTAATTGCTATGTAATATTAATGGGACAGGACTTATGCTTGTGTCCTTGTTCTTTGGTCTGTCTATTAGTCATAGCTCGATACCATCTTGAATTACACCTGCTTGTTACATAATCAAAACGACTCGGGAATCTCTCCGATCCCCACGTTACTAGTTATTCCTAATACAACATTATTAAAAGTAATTAACAGTTTAACTCGTCAAGTTGTATTTCTTCGTCTGGCTTCCTGATGTCCGCGCTTATAAAAAAAAACAACTTTGCATGACAGTGGACAATTTCGCCATTCTTTAAATAATTTATCATTATATATTAACTCGATATATTCTTACTGAATAATTTAGGCTTAATTCAGCCAAGTTCCTCTTTGGCCACACAACAAAAATTAGGCGGATCAAAAAAGGAAAATGGAGAAAGATAGGAACTAAACCAGAAGCACATGACTTCCGATATCATAATGTTCATCAGGACATCTAAAATAATACGTCTCTTTCCTCAAATTGTCTATTGCCTGAACCCAGCTAACTGTTGTCTACAATAGATGCTATTAAGGACTTTGTTAATTTCTTACAACGGATATTTTCAACCAAATAAACAATAGTTAATATATACAGCATAATTGCGTTGACACACCGGTTCTCGTCAGATCACCGAATTTAAGCAACGTTGAGCCTGGTTAGTACCAGATGGGTGACCATTTGGGAATTCTAGGGGCTGTATATGTTCTCCGCTTATATCGGTATTTGTTCCCAGTCCTCCTGAACATGCATTCCACTTGCCACTGGTATTCAACAATGTCGACTCAAGAGAGGTGTGATTGGAAATTGCGTACCTCTTGCCATAAGAATCTCACGCGCAAGCACCCCTACGGTGGGTATCCATAGTCTGTCAAAACTGAAGAAGCCCATAATATGTCAACCAACCACTTAGATCTTATTTTAGGATGTTTAAGAGGAGTAGTTAACATTACTTTTGGCTTCTCTCTTCTACAGATTTTTTCTGCATGTCAGCGTCACAACTATAAGTAAAACAAATATATTCTGTTACATTGTAAAGCATTTACTTATAATGTTCATTTAATTCTACAATTCAAATCATACTTCGTTTTCTTGCCGGTTTCTAAGTGTGGGCACATCATTCCTGGCTGCAAAAACATCTACTTCCCATAGCAATAATTACATCAATTAATTAAGTAAACAAATCCTAATGAGAAAGAAGGTTGCATTCATTTCAAGAGAGAGAGAGAGAGAGAGAGAGAGAGAGAGAGAGAGAGAGAGAGAGAGAGAGAGAGAGACTTATGTCTAAGCGCATGACTTAATTATTTGCAAACTTATCCAAACATTTTAATACATCTCTTTCTCTTCGGATTTCGACAAAACACTCATTATTGCAACCACAACTCCCTCAAACGTTCATCTGACACAAAATCAGGCTAGGTGTTATACTTTCCAATTCTGACACATAGTTTATAATCTAAACTTCAATTATTTGAACTCTGCTACCCAGCATCTAGAACAGGGGTCGACAACCTTTTGAATCGTGAGGGCCAAATAGTTATATAGAGTTATGGAAGAGGGTCAAACAGTTATGGTTGCAGTATCATAGAAAAGAACGATATTATAAAATATGTAAATTAATTTTCTGGGCGTTTAAAGAAAGCAAGGATTCAATATAATATAATTGCGTTTATACAATATCACTTGTTTTGCTACAAGAATAACAATAAACAAGAAATAAAATACAAACATATGTAGGAAAAATACTATCACAATCAACAAAAAAAGCAAATTTCTTGCTACAAACGAAATACACTTAGAAATGGTAAATGCTTTAATCAGAAACTTGTTTCTACTTATTGTGTGATAACTTCTCTACATCAGATGAAATATTTGTCGATGGCAGAAGCAAAACATCATCCAGGTGGTCGTCACGCAATTTTGTTTTCAAATAACTTTTAATATATTTCATATTGGAAAAAAGTTGTTCACAAGCATATGTACTTCCAAATAATGACATCATCATTTTCGCATTAGCCATGATGATTTTATATTTTCCGCTTGGTCATATATATTTCTTATAGAACTCAACAGTCGATTAAAAAACAGTGGTTGGCTGCCGGAGAAGCTCCACAACACTTCCCGAAGACGAAATTGCACCCACAAAAGGTTATGGTGATGTTTGGTGGTCTGAGGCTGGTATCATCCATCACATTTTCTTGAATCCGGGCGAAACGATTATGGCGGAGAAGTACTACCGACAAATTGACAAAGTGCACCAGAAGCTCCAACATATGTGTCCGAGATTGGTCAATATGAAGGGACCAATTCTCCCCCATGACAACGCTCGACCGCATGTTGCTCAACTGAACGAATTAGGGTACGAGACTCTGCTTCATCCGCCATATTCGCCGGACCTCTCGCTCACTGATTATAACTTTTTCAAACATCTCGCCAACTTTCTGTGCGAAAAATGCTTCAAAAGCCGAGATGATGACGAATCGGCCTTCAATGACTTCATTGCTTCCAGAACTCCAGATTTCTATGCCTATGGGAAAAATAAACTTGTTTCTCGCTGGCAAAAGTGTGTCGATTCTAACGGTTCTTATTTCGATTTATAAAGTTTATTATGAAAGGAGTTATGATCTTTTGAAGTTGAACGTCAAAAAACGACATTATTTTTGCACCAACCGAATACATTTTGAGTATCGGCTATTCATTTTGCACGTACCTACTAGTAAAAAGGATGCTTGCTTTATAAAATTATTTCTCAATCGTGAAACTTCTTGTTCTTGTACTTTTTCTTGCATGACGAGTTTCATAATGTGGTTTTATATTTGAAACTTTCTTCACAGCAATGGTTTTATGACAAATTAAGTAAACACATTTTGCGAAATGCTCAATGAAAAAATAGTTATTTGTCCAGGCATCCTTAAAAGTTCGGTACTTCAACTCCACTTTTTTTCTCTTAGCTTACACAGGCTTGTTTTTGTTCAGACATAAACGATTCCGGGAATAAAAAAAAAGTATGACAATATCCAGGTAAAAAGAAGGATTTTTAAGAAAAAAATCGACGCGATTTATTCAGACCCACAACCGTTACTTTGATTTGGTTTACCTATATTTAGATCCTGTCCAGGGTAAGATGGCTGGCCCGACAAAATTTATTCGCGAGACATATCCCTGATCTAGAATATACCTATCAGATGCGTTATCGAAAGCTCCCGGACCTCTCGCTTCTTCTAATTTGTCCCTTAGTCCTTATATAGAATGAGTAATTTTTCTGACAAAGGAAGAAAAAACAACCCCAAAACGCTGCATTCTAGGTCGGTAGTCCTTTTGCGTTAGCAGTCGCTTGAGATGTCCGAATTTTTCTGTTTCTATTTCTATCCTTGTAGACATGTTACTAGTAAGGATGCTGAGAGTAAACGTATTAACAAGGAGAACATTATCCGCCTGATAGACAGGACCCAAAAGAGGCCGTCATATCAGCAGGTGCAAAGTGCTTGGTTGCTGTATTGCCATTTGGTGAATGGCTTCTTGTGGAACTTCTTGATGCCATATTAGTGGGTAGTTGTTACAGCTTTATCTTATCACGATCTACAAAAATATTTCTTCGTTTCTTTTTCTTCCTCACTTTCCCTCTCTGCCCTACTCTAATTAATTCTATCTACCTGTTCCCCAAATCCCAAAATTATATCATGGAAAGTCTAAAGAAAGAATACATGATTAAACACAGAAACTCAATTTCCAATGTAGACCCCCCCCACTACGAGGTTCTTATTCTCCAACATCAGGAGTATACATTCCAACACTCCAGAGGTTTAAATTCAATTACAGGAGACCAAACCAGATCTAGTGTTCCTCTGCGAAACTGGCATTGGATCGACTATTTCCCTAGATGAGCTCGTGATTAAAGGATACTCTAACTTAACATTCAAATGTGATCCCCAAGATCGTCATGTGCATGGAATATGTGCCTACATTAGAGATGGCTTTACATGTGGTACGGACGTCTCCAGAGAGGACCGTAAATTTCTCTATATGTGCTTCCGAGTTGAACTTGCTCACAATGCTGCGTTCATATTTGCCTTCTATCGCCCCTAAAAGAGGGAAGTTACAATCTTTAAGAGTATATCTTAGAAAATTGATCACATCCTGTCTGCTTGTCCCTCGGCTAACATTCACGTCTCCGGAGACTTCTATATTCACGATGTGAAATGGTTAACTCACTCAAACAAGACAGATGATAAGAGGTTCTGTCACGATTTCTCCATTGCTTATGATCTCACCCAGATTGTTCACGAACTTACCTGTGTGTCCGACACTGACGGTCTGTGTGCAAGTCTCCTAGACCTTTTTCTTACAACTTGACCTAAGCTTTGTTCATCCTCCGTTTTGTTTCTACTGGGATCTTCCGATCACTCAGTAGTTCAAGTTAAGATAAAAATAAAATGTAATCCTCAGATGTACTTCTCCATCATACAGCATATCTATATGTTATAGCTGACTGGAATAGCTTCCGTATAGCTCTTTGTTCCATGTAAAAAAAAGTTTTCTTTATAGTATAAGACCTTACGAAATATTTAAGTGTTTTCATCGACCGCTTCATACTCTCCAAAAAAATTAATCAAAACCTTAACATCCAACCGTGGTTCTCTCCAGAATGTGTCGCTGCCCTTGTACGCAGAAATAATTTTTTCCATTGCTTTCAACGTAATAGATGTACTGAGACAAAAGGTATCGTCAGGACTGCCAGAAACGACTGTAAAATAGTAATAAATAACGCGCGAGAGTTGTCCGTCAAACCTAAAGTAGCTGAGCAGCGGCTTGGTGTTTATCAGTTTTAGCGAATAACTACAACAGAACAGAAGCAGATGCTCTATTCCAACCATCATCAATGTACCTGAGACAATCTTGTTAGCATCGGACAAAGATCAACTTTTTGTCAAAAACTTTGTAGCTAATTCTACCCTATGCGATCAGGGCCGCCTACACCCCCCACGTATTTCCTCCTGTGTCTGAAAATACGCTATGCGACATACAAATATCTCTGCGTGAAATTGCCAAATTAATCAAAAACACTGATTCCAGTAAAGCAACTGGCCGTGACGGCATTCCAATTATAGTGCTGAAAAAGCTTCAACCAGAACTAGCTCCCATACTTACAAAACTGTTTAATCGTTGTCTTAAAGAGAAATGCTTCCTTTACACCCTAGAAAACTTCATCAGTATGCACCATATTTAAAAATTCAGTGTGATTTATTATCTCTCTCTCTCTCTCTCTCTCTCTCTCTCTCACAAACACACACACTACAGAACAATCAGTCTCTTGTGCGTCATGAGTAAGTTGCTGGAATCTGTGTTAAATAGAGAAGTATCAACCACCTCAGCAGAAATAATCTCCTCAGCGACATGCAATGTGGTTTCCGTTTTGTTAGATGTACAGCCGATGTGCTTACAGTTATATCCCATAGGATTAGCGAATCTCTCGAAAGAGGCTTCGCTTTTAGGGAAATTGCTCTTGACATATAGAAAAGCCTTTGAGAGGCCATGGCATACAGGTCTACCCCAGAAGATCTCTAGCTACGGTATAGCTGGAAATGTCTTCTTAATTATAAACTCGTTTCTCACTGATATCTTTTTAAGAGTAATGGTTAATAGGTAGAAATTAGAAGCTTACTGCATTAATGCTGGAGTCCCTAGTGGGTTCATCCTGGTCGCAACCTTCTCCCTGATCTACATCAATGATCTCCCAAATTACATCCTAAAATAATTCGTAGACAATTTGCTGATGACACTACTATCTACGGCAATACTTCAAATGCTGAAAATTACCAAGATTTCTCTGACTCTCTCTTCTCTGATCTTGAGCACGTGGTGCTATGAGGAAAGGAGTGACTGGTTAATTTGAATGCATATAAAATCAAGCTTCTCTCTTTCCATTATAAACGCTCTGACCCCCGTCTGAGATCAATTAAAATGATTTGCTCCATGTTTTGGCAAGTTTCTGTGTCTGACCTTTTGATCTTTACTTTTGATATTAAATGGAAGAGGTATATCAAATTCGTTCCTAAGGTCGCTAAAAAAATGATGAGAATACTCTACCGCTCTGGTATATATTTTACTGCCGATGCAATTCTTTACCTGTATACAAGCCAAGTACGTCATAGGATGAAGTACTGTAGCCATATCTGAACAGGAGCTACTAGAAGAACTTATCCTGCCTTGACAAAGTTCAAAATAGACTTCGTAGCCTAGTAGGAGATGCCTTTTTCTCTTCCCTATAACTTCTTCCTACAGAAGAGACGTTGCGAGCCTCTCTCTAATATGTCATTTTCATAGCAAGTGCTCGTCTTTGGTTCTCACTTGCCAAACTTTCACGAAAAACACTCGTCCATCTGAAACCACAACCAATAATTTCCCCCACTCTTTATTTGTGCCAAACCTAAACATAGATTCCATGAACATAGCTTCTTTCCTAGAATTGCACGTCTGTGGAACTCTCTTCCTTTTGCCTGGTGTCCAGCTGACTACAATCTGGTCGTTTTTAAGTTCAACGTAGAGAATTCCTTTATGAGCCGTCCCCCTTAAGTAATCCAATTTACCAAATTTTCACTACTAACGATTACTACGATATTGTCCTATTGACTATCGTAAACTCATTAATCCTTATCCTCAAGTGGCCTCCGGGCTTTAATAAGTGGTGACTCTTTTGTAAAAAAATCGATCTGAGTATAAAAAAACTGCATTCAACGGCGATACACTAAATAAATCAATGTCTTGACTATAAATTCAGATGCGCCTTGAAATAATAAAAGAATTACACTAAAGAAATAGAATTGGATGGATAAAAAAAGGGAATTTAGTAGATTCCCTCCAAACCTATCTCCACTACCTTATAATAGAGAAAGGTTTTAAGATCGTTTTGTTATTGACACTGCGGAATCAATTGACGTTATTGGAGATTTACATAAAAACACGGCCCATCTTATATTTCAGCCTCGACATAAACTCACACAAATACCTGCCCATCCTTCCGCGATATGATCTATAGTGGCTTTCATTTTGCGTTGTATATCATCTAATACTAATCGAACGATACGTCTTTTTCCACGAGGTCCCGATTTCGAATCTCGCTAGATTTAGCCATTCTGATGAGTTGTAGACGACGAAACACATGTCAGTGGATAAACCCTAACTGTTGATTTTGATCCGATGAAATTACTTCTCTTCTGCCTTCTTCAACGTAAAAGCTCACCAAAACCTGAAGATCAGATAAATCCTACTCTTTAACTTTTTTGTGCTCCCCAGATACCGGAAAGCTTTCTACGTGAATAGTTTCTTTCCTCGAACTGCTAGAATTTAGAATTCACTTCCTACTACCTGTTTCTCTTAGTGTATTAATGTAATGTGAACAAACATCTTACTGCAACACTTGCCAGTTAGGATGCCTTCATGGATATGGTTTATTTCTGATAATGAAAACCACATTATTTTTACAAGGATTATCCCATTTTCATATTCGAAGTACGCATCAATTCTCTTTTCTGACCTAAATCATAGCCAGCTGTGCGCTGTAGAATCACACGGTAATTCCCGCAATGATCTCTAAAGATATATTCTTATATCGTAAAGTGACCAACCAGAAACAGTTGAGCATATCTTAATTGACGACTTCATGTTATTACATTTATTATTTTATGTTTTTTGATTGAACTTTTTTGGTTATTTGTGTCAAGAACATCCTATCGTGAAGTGCTTCTTAAAGCAGGTAACTTCGACGATGAGATAAATAGATTTCATTCTGGTATGTCAGATGGTTTGGGCTGTGTCAAGTACACTCAGAGATAAAGAGTATCCTTCACACACACAGACATACATACAGAGAAAGTGCGCGTGTGCGCGCAGAAACACACACTTTCCTTTTTTCTCTACGTGTGTATATATATATATATATATATATATATAATTATACACATGTGTATACATATGTATATGTATGTGAATATATATGTACATATATATGTGTGTATACATATGTGTGTGTGTGCGTGAATATATATATATATTTTTTTTTAAATATAATTATCCACTAACACGTGTTGCTTCGTCTACAACTCATCAGAGTGGCTGAATCTAGCGAGATTCGAAATCGGGAACCCGTGGGAAGAAACGTAAACCTCTAAGACTAGGCTATCTCGCACGACTGCTTGAATGTATCGCGTTTTATGTAAATGTTATTTGTTTTTGTTTTTTTGCGATATTTTTTGAATGAATTATACGGAAGTGCATTTTTACCTAAAAACAAAAAACAAAAACGAATAACATCTAAGGTCTCCTTTGCTAATATTAAGTGTTTGTGTTCTAACTTTCGAGTGGTTAAAATCCACTAACATGAAACCAAACCGGACCTATTCGTCCGTCAGATTCTACCGATGATTTCATGATTAAAGCTTACTTAAACATGACGTCGAAACTCAACCCTCAAAATCGTCATGGTTATGGAATTTATGGTGAGAATAATGGATATAATATTCCAACGAGATATAGAGATAAAAAAAAATCTTACAATAAAGGCGAAACGTTGATGAACACATAACTTGCTTTGTTCCTTTTTATCTCTCCATATGAAATTCATGCATACTTTAGGGACAGTTTTCCATGTTACAAGTAAATCTTTAAACATAACTCGAAATTGTTGTATATGTTTCTAAGTTGCACATTTTTTCGTTCTTTTGTTTTCACAATAACAGAGTTACTATCCTTGGAAGTATCTTTACAAAACTTGATCATGTTCTGTCTGCGGTGGCTTTTATGTTCACAATGTTGAATGGCTAATCCATTCAAATAAAACTGATGAGGGAAAGTTTTGTCACGACTTTTCCATTGATTTACGATCCAACACAGATTGTTGACAAATCCACACGCGTATCCTAAGCTAGGGAGACACTTTTTAAGCATTCTTAATTCTTTCCTAAAAATTTGCCCTGAACATTCACTGTTCTTTCTTTGCTGCGATTTTCGGATCACCCAGTTGTCTTTACAAAAAATCCAACAGGAATAAAACAACCAGCTGTGCTACACTACTTGGCCTTCGGGACAAGATCAAAGTGTAGTATCTGTTCTTCAGATGCTGCACTTCTATTTCTTGTTCTCTTTCGGTGGAGGAGAAATCCTTCACGACTGAGACAATTTTTATTTTTGTACCTTTTCTCCACGTTAAAAAACGACCCTGGTGTCTAACTCTGCCCCGTGGGGAGGCATAGTAAATAGGTACACTCTAGAATGTATCGTCGCCATTGCTCACAGAAATCACTATTACGTTTACTTTCAACGAAATAGACGTTCTGAAACTAAAGCTTCATTTAAGACTTCCAGCAACAACTACAAACGGGTTGTAAAAAACTCGATATAGTCATATGTCCAACCTACTGTCTAGGGTTTAATAGAGGCTTGCTTCTAATGCGTTTTGAACATATCTAATTCAACCATCATCAATGAATCTGAAGTAATTTGATCAACATTTGACAAAGTGTAACTTTTAGGAAAAAAAGCTTTGGCAACAACCCCCCACCTTCTTCTTGAATTTATCCTTGTGACTGAAAGCACTCTTAATGGAACTCTACAGTTGGTGCAATAATTATCCGATACAAAGCAAAAAATTGATTTATTTTTATTACACGAAAACAAAAACAATAACAAAATGCTATTCTAATGTATTTTTGTATGATAAATATAAATCTCGTACCACAAATCATATATAATTACGCATTCACTAGATAGTGACATAAATGTTATATCTAAGGTTAAAAAAGTATCCAACACAAAGAAAAATAGTTTTAATTAACCAAATATTTGCCATGTGATGGTTCAGAGAATTACGTAAATCCAGATAACTATTGACAACGTATTATTTATTTTGGTCGATTTAGTCGCACTGATTATACAATGTCTAAAACTAGAGAATTGTCGGAAAAGACAAGAAAATTAACTATTTAGCTACACATTGATGTTTCAGGGTATAGAAAAGTTTCAACAATGTTGAATATTTCAATTTCGACCGTCGGTGACACGATTCGTAGATGGAAGTCCTACCAGTGCACTTCCAATCTGCCACATTGAGGACGTCCTTCTAAAATTTCTAACCGTATGGCTCGACTTTTGGTCCGGGAAGTGAAGAAGGGTCAACGAATAACTCGTTTTGAATTCCAGAAAACATTAGAAGTATCTGAGACACGCGTATGCAAGAATACAATTAGGAAAGCGCTTCGAAAGAAAGGATTCCAATCATAGAAACCAAGAAAAACTCCTTTGTTAAAGCCGATTCCTATCAAAAATCGTCTGAAATTTACCAAAGAACATTTGGAGAAACTTTCAAGTTTTGGGGATAAAATATTATGGCAGACGACGAAAATTGAGTAATTTGGTCGAAATAATGTAATTCATGTCTGGATATAGAAGAACTCAACATTTGATCCAAAGAATACCATCCCTACAGTGAAGTTTGAAGGTGGGAGTATAATGATTTGGGGTTGTTTCTCTTCAGCCAGCCCTGGAAAATTCACATCATAGAAGGGAAAATTAATTCTCGAATGTATTGGGCTATACTTGACGATAATCTCTCGAAGTTTGCAGAGGATTTGAACTTGCCTAATGGTTGCATATTCCAGCAGGAAAACGATTCCAAGCCCACGGCTAAGGCAACTACCCCATGGTTTCGGGAGAATGAAATAAAGGTATAAGGATGGCCAAGTCAATCACCTCACCTCAACCCAATTTAAAATCTGTGGCGAGAGTTGAAGTTGATGATACAAAAGAGAAATCCGAGGAATCTGACAGAACTTAAACAAATTTGCCAAGAAGAGTGGGATGAAATTCCAGTTAGCATTTGTAACAATCTTGTAAGGAATTATCCCAAAAATTTGGAAGTTTTTATGGCGTAGAAAAAAGGACATATTACTAAAGACTAATACTATATTTTCTTGGTGTTGGATACTTTTGGAACCTTTGATATTTATATAATTATCTAGTGAATGCGTAATTATAAATGTTTTTTGACACGAGATTTGTATTTATCATAAAAAATACATTAGAATAACATTTTGTTATTGTTTTTGTTTTCGTGTAATAAAAATAAATAAACTTTTTGCTTTGTATTGGATACTTATTGCATCCACTGTATATATCTGCTCGGAATGTCTCCTAATTAATCAAGAACCGTGATGCCAACAAATCAGCTGGTTTAAATATTCCAATTGTAGTACTAAAAAGCTGCAACTGGGACTAGCTCCTATTCTTACAGATCTGTTATTTGTTGCTTAAAAAAGAATTTGTTTTTATTACTTTGGAAAATTTTGTCAGCTCTGGAGCTCGGTCTTTTGCATCTCAGTATAGACTAATCACTTTCCTGTGCGTCGTGAGTAATTTAATTGAATATGTGATGAATCAAGTTTTCAACTACCTCAGTCATAAAATGACTTTCATTATAAAATTTTATTTTTTACGCATGATGTTATATATAAACATATCATTTTTTGTATTATATATATATATATATATATATATATATATATATATATATATATATATATATATATAAACAAATTGATTCGTGTATCTTAAGGCAGACGACCCCTCGCGTATCTGCGGTATTGTGGTGAATGATAACCCTAGCTAGGACTAGCATAGACCAACAAAAAGTTAAGTGATGAAGGTGATCATAAACTCCCTGCTCTCCAATTTTTGAGTAGCCTAGTGTCTACTTTTTTGTTATTCTATTTGTCATTTGTACATTTCGGAAAATAAAAATATATAACTTAAGCTCCTTAGTGACAGGCAAGCAGGATCTTGTTGGTTCTCTCTCTTATAAGCTTGAGTACGTCATGCAAATAGGGAAAATGTAGCTGATTATTTTAAATGTGTCTAAAACCAAGCTTCTCTCCTTCCACCACTAATGTTCGGTCCCCCACTTTGCTTAAACGGAAATGAACGACTCTATTTAAAGAAGTCTCTTACTTTGATAAATTTCTAGAATTAACCTTCATTCCAGACATGAAATGGAATACTTACAGCAAAGTCGTTGCTCAGGTATCTGGAAAAATGATTGGATCATTCTGCCACCCCGAAAAAATAATTTACTCTTGAAACAATCCTCTACTTCTATAATATCTGTCAATTACATCCTAAGACAAAGCGGGGGAGGGCAGAGCGGTAGCTCTAGATATATCTAAGGCTTTTGACAGGGTATGGCATGAGGGTCTCCTCAGTAAAATCAGATCATACGGTATCACTGGTAGAATACTTAAAATAATTAAATCCTTCTTAGATAAGAGAAAAATCCAGGTTGTCCTCGACGGTCGAACATCTAAACAATATGATATAAATGCGGGGGTGTCCCAGGGTTCTATCCTTGGACCTCTATTGTTCCTGATATTCATGAATGACCTCCCCGACAACATTGCCTCTGAGATGGGTATATATGCTGATGACACTACACTCTATGGCAGACACGACAGGAAGACGAATGAACACATTTCTAAAGAAATGGAAGAAACACTAGAGGAAGACCTCCAATCGGTAGTGGAATGGGGACAAAAGTGGTTGGTAGCGTTCAATGCTGCCAAGACTAAACTAGTTTCATTTAATAATTACAAGAAACCCTCTCTACCACCCATAGCAATGGCCGACGACTCTTTATCTGAGAGTCCATCTTTCAAACTCCTTGGCCTAACGTTCACAGGAAACATGAGTTGGAACAATTACATTGAAGGCATTGCCAGGGCCGCTGCAAGAAAGGTGGGCTCTCTCTACCGTGCTAGAAAACTACTAACACCCGAAAGTATCCTGTACCTCTATAAGGCCACCATTCGCCCATGTATGGAGTATTGCTGCCACATCTGGGCTGGTGCATCTGCTACTAGTCTCTCGCTCCTTGACAAGGTTCAAAAGAGAGTCGCAAACCTGATAGGCCCTGAACTGGCATCTAAGCTTCAGCCTCTGTCCCATCGACGAAATGTTGCATCCGTCTGCCTTTTCTACAAGTATTTTAGTGGTGAATGCTCTGACGAACTGCAATCACTTGTGCCCCCACGACGTGAGCACCCTCGACAAACCAGACAGGCTGCTAAATCCCACCCCCACACTATAGAGATCCCTAGATGTAAAATATCTTTTTACTCCAATAGTTTCTTACCCAGAACCGCTAGACTCTGGAATTCCATTCCAGGTCCCTGCTTCCCCAACAGTACTGACGTGCAGAAGTTCAAGTGTAACGTGAACCGACACCTTGCTGCCCAAATCCCTACATAGTACCCCAGTAGTTGTTGCCCCTGATAGTAGCCCCCTACACCAAAGTGGCAATTTGCCTTGTTTGGGGTGAAAATGTAAAAAAAAAAAAAAAAAAGATGAAGTACTGACGACACATCTGGAGCACAATTTCCAGCCTTGACAAAGTGCAAAGACGACTTCGAAATTTAGCGGGAAGGATCCATTTCTCTTCCCTACAGATGTTTTTTCTAACAGAAGAGAAGTTATTAGTGCCTCTTTATTCTGCCAATATTTTCACGGCAATTGCTCGACTGAGCTTCAACCTGTACTAATCACCATTGTAAAACATTCGCAGCAAAAACTCGGTTAGCTACAACCACTGTAAATTATTTTCTTTTCTTGACATGTGCATATAAATCCAAACAGAGTTTACATTAGCAAAGTTTATTTCCTAGAACTACCCGTTTGTGAATCACATGACACCAAGCTGCTTCCCAGCTGACTACGGTCGTTTTCAAACCCAATGTAAATTAGTTTTAGTTGATTTTTCATCTTTGCCTAGTTTGGGAGATCGTTACTAATCCTTATGGTGTTGTGTCCCGGTCGATTTGACGTACTCATTAATCCTTGTGCTTTAGTAGTAATTAATTTTTTAATATTAATTTTCCTATATTTCTTTCCTTTTCACTAAAATGATTAATCTAATAAATTAGTTTGGACTAAAATTGTAAACTTCTATAAAATTGTCTAAAAATCAATGATTTTTTCAGAGTATCGAATTAGATGACTTTTAAAGTTAAATGCTTATCCAACCATGAAAGATGACAAGCTAATTTTTGTATATTAGTACTCATCATACCAACACACAACTTTCCCTGCGTAGAAGTTTTTGATTTTCCAGAAAAAGTTACAAATCGACCTCCCCATATATATATATATATATATATATATATATATATATATATATATATATATATATATATATATATATATAAATGTAAATTTAGTTCGTTACAAGTGAATAAAACCATATTTCTACGTTACCAATTTATTTGAAATTTTCAGACAACCCATCTTTAGAGTCAAGGTATGTTTTTATGTTATTAAAATAAATTTACCTCACGAATTATTAAAATATTAAATAAAATAAATATATATCTTCGTAAGCTGTTACTGCGAATCTGTTCTGTTGATAAAACTGAACTTCCGGTTCGATTCATTTCACAGCCACGAATTGACGAAAGATTACATTTTCTGTTAACTCGATAAGTAAAAAAAAACAAAACAAAACAAAAAACATAATTCATTTGTTTATCTTCCAAATTTTTTAATTTACACATTTTTTCTTTATTATATAAGGCCAAAAAAAGTTTGTCGCTTGCTTTTTCAGTTTTTTTTTTATTTTTCGATATAAGATTGGTTGGTAAAGTACAGTTTATTTTTGTCCGCGCTATTTTTTAAATCGTATTTCCAGGTTTAATTACAGTTTTATTATGTTTTTTTTTATTCAATTGTAAGGTTAAAATACACCCTCCCCTCCCCATGTTAAGAATTGCTTTTTAAATATTAACGTTATTATTACAACACGGATCACTCTCTGCATGAGTACTGTACTTTCACCTAACAATTTATTAAACAAAACATCGTACTTATGCAGAGAAAGTACTATAATAATAGATTAATAACGTTATTTAGAAAGCCATTCTTAACATGGGGAGGATGTTTTGTTATTATTCTATACTTTCACCTAACAATTTAATAAACAAAAGATGGTACTTATGCAGAGAAGATATCGTGCTGAAATAACGCTATTAAGAAAGCCATTCTTAACATGGGAAAGGGAGAGTGTTCTGTAACTATTTTATATTTTCACCTAACAATTTAATAAACAAAAGATAGTACTTATGCAGAGAAGGTACCGTGCTGAAATAATACCGTTATTTAGAAAGCTATTCTTAACATGGGGAGGGAGTTTTGCATCTATTCTAAAATATGAATGCTTTTTCTTTATTAAAGAAATTGGGTACTCGTGCACTTATTGATCCGTGCTGAAATAATAACGTTATTATTTAAAAAGCCATTCTTAACATGGGGAGAAGAGGGTGTTTTGTAACTATTCTGGACTTTCACCTAACAATTTAATAAACAAAAATTAAACTTAAGCAGACAAGGAACAGTACAGAAGCATTAACATTATTTAGAATACCATTGAATAATAAAAAAAAAAACTTTAATTAAACTTGCTTGGAAATACGATTTAAAAAATAGTACGGATCGGTAAGTGCATTAGCACCATAAATTTGTCTAATTCTTAATTTCTTATGTTATTGGAAAAAAAAAAAAAAAGGTAAATATGAGGAATTACTCCACCCTCGAAAATTCCTTTAAAATTACCACTCCAATAGGTTTTCGGGGTCGCTGAAAACGAAAATAACCTTTATAATTAAGGCAAACGAGTAGTTTCCAAGATATGAAGAAATTTTAGTTTAAAAAAGTGAAGGATCACTTTTCCATAATAATTTAACGTAAAATGATCACCCACTTTGTGGCCACGATTTTTCGGGTGGGGGCTTTCTTTCTACCCTTGGAAAATCCTTTAAAATTGCCTGCTTAAATTGGTTGGAGGGGCGGGGGGTCGTCCGCCAAAACACCCCCCCCCCACACACACACACAGAAACATGTCCCTCTCTCAGTTGGCCAGAAAGTGGGTGCTCATTCTAAGTTAAATTTAAATTGAAAAGTGATCACCCACTTTTCGAAAAAGTAATTTCTTCATATCATGAAAACTTTCTTTTTGCGACGGAAACGGTTTGGAGATTCGTTTTTAGTACACTGAAATCTACAATAAAATATTTCGTTATATACGAACATGAGACGGGCCTTAAAGTAAAATAATACCGGATTTTGGGGGCAGATTTGCCATTTAGTTGTATAATATCCTCAAACATGTAATCACTAAAAGGGACTCTTAAAAATCGTTACCTGTATCGATCAAAATTTAAAACCACTGATTATATGTCAGCCTACATCACAGTAACATATATTGAGTGAGTTCCTAACAGTATTTTGCATAGTTTTTTAGTTTAAACTCATTTTCCCAAAATTTCCCCAAACTTAACGTGTTCGATACAGTCTGCCGCCATTTGTATTTTTCAAATATACCGATAAACACTGCATGTTTTTGAACTGATTAAACATTATACATTACATAAAAACACTACAATCTTATCCAGTTAGGTAGAACATTTACTTTTCTTGCCTTTTGATAACATTTATTCGTTATATATTCATTTTTTGACAACTTCTTTGTATCTGTTAATACAAACCCTTTTCATTTAATGTAACGTTTAGTCAGCTTGAAAAACAGTGTTTATCGGTGTATTTGAAAGATACAAATGGTGGCGGACACTGTTGATTATGTTAAGTTTGAGAAAGTGAGTTAAAACTAAAAAACTATACAAAATACTGTTACAAACCCACCAATTATGTCAGCCTATGTCATGGTAACATATTCGGTGGGTTTTTGACACTGTATTGTATAGTTTTTAGTTTTCAACTTCATTTCCCAAACTTAACATATTCAACAGTCTGCAACCATTTCTGTTTTTCCAGCCGATTAAACATTTTACCTTACATAAAAACACTAAACAATTATCCAGTTAAGGAGAAATGTAACTTACCTTACCTTTGCTTTCATTTGTTTTTGGACAACTTTTTCGAATCTGTGTATAGTAACCCCCCCCCCATCACTCAAATATTAATTACTAACTCACATTTTTGTATACAGAAAAAAAACAAAAACATTCAGCGTTTCAACGTTAACGTTATCCACTGATTGTTGGTCGAGCCCAAGCAATGATTGACGGTAATCCTGAGGACCAGGATCCAATTCTGCAAGAGTACCATTTTTTTCATTTTTTTTCTTTTTTTTTAGAGTGGATTGCTGTACTAAGAATATAAGAAACATGCATTTTCTCTTTTTATTAGAATTTTCCATTACACCAAATTTAGCCACAGCAACGCGTGGCAGGGTACAGCTAGTATATATATATATATATATATATATATATATATATATATATATATATATATATATATATCGTTGATGAATCTCACAGGTAAGGAATTCATTTTTATAACATGAATAGGCTAGCCAAATTAATTAAGAATAGGAAACTAGATATTATATCTATAACATGTTTTCTTCTTAAGATTAAGGGCGGTAGTGTTTGATAAACACTGCTGGGGGCCATGATTTAATATACTGCTTTGTTTTTAAATCCCTGAAACAGTATTTCATGGTAAACAACTGATGATCACTTAAATTACCATTGGTACTATAGTGAATTCGAGCAAGTTGATGCAGTGATTGCAGGTTATTAAATGACTTACTGACTAAATAGTTGTCTAACGAATGATGAAAATGAAAGCTAAATAATAGTTTTTTGTATAGTTTTAAAGATTAAAAAACTTCCAAGACTATATATATATATATATATATAGATAGATAGATAGATATATAGATATGTATAGTTCCGTCCGATTGAGTTGTTTAACATTGCTTATAACAGCCTTGGAAAGCGGTGATATGTTCGTACATGAAAAACATATTTGCCGGAGTCAACTTAGAAAACTGTTATAATCAGTAGTGAATGACCCGGCTTGTATAATTTGCAGTACAGATTAAATTTGATAGCATAATCATACGTCTCTTAGCATTAAGATAGCTAGAAATAATATTACGATTAATATTTTTAAATACTTATCTACATACATATGTATTTCGTCCTTTTTGAAGAATCATCAGTGTGGAGGATGTGTGTTTTTCCGGTTACAAAATTCAAACCACTAGAACTATACAGGCAACTTAACAATTTGAGTGAAATGAAAAATAATTTAGGTATATTTATGTCTTCATAAGTTGATATATCTATAAGGCTATTATAAGCAATGTTAAACAACGCAATCGGACGGAACTATATATATATATATATATATATATATATATATATATATATATATATACATACATACATAGTTTTGGTAGTATTTTAACCCTTAAAACTATACAAGAAAACTATTTAGTTTTCATTTTATCATTCGTTAGAAAACTATTTAGTCAGTAAGTCATTTAACGGGAGGTCGATTTGTAACTTTTTCTGGAAAATCAAAAACTTTTACGCAGGGAAAGTTTTGTGTCGGTATGATGAGTACTAATATAAAAAAAATATCTTTCATGGTTGGATGAGTATTTAACTTTAAAGATCGTCTAATTAGACGCACTGGAAAAAAATCGTTGTTTTTTTTTAGACAACTTTTTATAAATATTTTACAATTTCAGTCAAAACAAATTTATTAGATTAATCATTTTAGTAAAAAGGAAAGAAATATATGAAAATTAATATTAAAAAATGAATTACCCCCCCACTCCCCGCTACATATAATCTTCATTTGACATTAATTGAAGATGCAAGTAATAAAAAGTAATTCTGGGTCATTATCTTTTCTATCTTATATATATTATTGGTAAGATGTTGACCTTAAAATATTTTTTTGGGGATCCTTACATTAAGTGGCTTCATGCCTTCTTTGGAACGATTTCCATAAAAATAATAATGTCAAAGGTCATAAACACAACTGATTAACAATGAAGGAACAACATTTAAGAAGGAAATGTGCTTGGAATTTATAGGGGAATCAATTTTTAAAAGCTACAATTGATAATTGTAAAAACTGCTCTAAAACCTTGATTCATCATAGGTTATCGTAGTTTCCAATTTATACACTAATTTTAAAACAGATTTACAAAAAATATGTCAAACCACACACAAATGTTAGCAATGATTAGTCTTGCATCATTTCATAGTGTTCCACATAAGATCCTTTTGAATCAAAAGAAGGCCTCATTTCTCGACATAATATGCTTGTGTCTTTTTTTCAAATCCATAGACCAACTGAGCAGCCTCTGTGGTTAATTTAACTGCCCTTTCGACACTTTGCGAATGTGCAGGTAAATCAGGCAAATCTAGTTTCCTCCCACTCAACGATGAATCCTGAAGTTCCTCATCAGAAAATCCTTCTGTAAAAGCAGGCTGACAGACTCCATTTTTAGATAAGTTGATTAAATGACACCAATGTGAAGCTTGGAAATTTATTGTTGAAATCTTTTTCAACCTTTTCTTAGATGCTTTTTCACTCCTGAAAGAAAAAAAAGTAAAAATAAATTCTACTTATTTGAACTAGTATAGTGAACTTATATAATTCTACTTATTTGAACTTTTTTAAATAGTGAAATTTTAACATGTAAAAATGAACATATAAATCAATGTAAACAATTTTATCATTTTTATATATAAAAGAATGTTTACTTACCTAATGGTTAAAATTTGTTTAATATCTTCTTCCCTCACTTCTATTTCATCTGATTTGACCATTGCATACAAAATATTTTCTGGCAATAGAGCAAAAGCATTGTATTGAATATTTTTTAATGCAATTGTTTGGATTTCTTGTGGCTGCTGCTTAATTATCTAAATCATATTGAAAATGTATAGTAGCTGGTTCTGAAATTTATTGTCTCTTTTCATTTCAAACCAACTAGCTGCATACACTTCAACAACAAATTTAATCAATGTGTGCATTTTATCAAACAGTGTTTCAGGATAAATCTGTCGGGTCTATGCACACATCAGTCGAATTGCTAGAGTTAGCCACCTGGCTTGATTTAAAGGCCCAATCCTCCATGCAGCATAGTTTGGATCAACCTTTCCCCATGAAATCCCTACTGCATATTCCAAAACTAATCTTTGGTCGCCACTCAAATCATCAATTCCCACAAGCACAGAAGAATTCGTATCGAAAAGACTACTTATTGATGGAAATTCAATCTGGGGCAAATGATAGTAATTATTACCACACAATTTTCCAATTAGCCCAGTAAATTATGCTGGGTTTTGTGCATTGCCATCGATCCATTTAAATAAAGCCCTGAAAGGAAGCTCATTCTGATGTAGGGAGCAACCAATAGTGTATAACTTTCTGTTTAATATTTTTTCTAGAGATGTGACAAGCCCAGATTCACAGTATTTGTATTGGTGTTGTCTAAAAGCACAGTTTTCAATGTACTCACACTCTTATATTCTTTTAAATCACTTCTTCTGCTAAAACAACACCAGTTGCATTAGTATTAGGGATAACTCTATGGGTGAGATATCCTCCCTTTTTATCACAACCTATTTCCGCTGTTAATGTCCAGTGGCGTTCTGATCCCTTAACTTTTCTTACTTTTGCTTCTCCATTCACCTCCACCACCTCCTGATAAAATAAAGTGCCTTTGTCATGTTTACTATCCACACCAATACAAACCAGGTTTTCAATTTTTTCGTTGTGCTTTTGAAGGACGTGCTCTTTACTTTTTTTTTGTCTGTCTATTTTTGATTTATCCAGGATGATGTTGTTAATGTTAATACTTGTGTTGAGAAGGTCCATAGCATGTAAATCTAAAAGGAAGGCATTTGCCAGGCTCGCTCCTAATTTTGAAGAAAAATCACTTCGGATTAGTTCAATACCGTGGAATTTTTAATTGGCTGTGATTACTTTTACAATGTCTGTTTGGCTCAAAATTTTCATCTTGTTCATCGCTATTCCCTGATTGGGAAGAGGAAACTTTTTGGTCATAAGATGTTGAGGCAACAGACGATGAATCAACTTGGTCCCCTATCTCTCCTAACACTGCACTCCTTTTATATTTTTTATTGGACCAAGTTGAAAAGTGCCCTTAGGTCCTATTTTGTTTCTTTAGTCTTTTAGATATTCTCGGTCTTCCAATGGAACCTGAAAAATCAAATTTGACACGTATGTGACTCACAGAACTTTCATGCAATAAAAAGAAAAAGTATGAGATTTTTAATTTGTTTACTTAAAAGACAAATATAGAAATTCATTTACTTTAAAATGTGTATGACATTGTCTTAAATAATGAAAAATAGAATAATAAACTTACCTTCTGTTTGAGGGGGCAATCACAGATCACGTGCTTGGTCCGACAATTTTCGTTTTCACATTTTTGTCCTCACAAGATAAAACTGGCAGTTGATAACGGCAAGAAGAACTGTCAAACAATGTGTCGAGTTTCTTTATCAGAATTTTCTTTGCAAATGACGAGAAAGATTTTCTATTTATCTGTTTAACTTTCTTAAAGCAGATATTTCGCAATTTATTCACAATATACAATTCAGTTAACAGCGGTAAACGTGGATTAACTGCTTTCCAAATATCAATTATATCACCGGCTATTAATTTGAAAAGCCCAAATTTACTTAAGGTTGGATGTATATTTTCCAGGAAATAACTGTGCTGTATAACTTGTCGATATGTGGGGGTGGGGAGGGTTCTTTTTTTCTAACATAAAAGGTGGACCAGCAAATTTATTAGAATCTCCACTGCGAGTAGAAATTTTGGTTTGTTTCCTAACCATTTTAGAAAAAAATATCTGAAAAACGTATATATTATAATATCAGCAATTGTTGAATTACATAAATAAGTAAACATCGAGAAACACAAATATAAAATAATAAATATTCACTTACCGAATTACAAATCAAACTGCTAACGACAAGAGTTTAACGGCAAAAGCACGCAAAATAAACAACTTACAAATAAAAAAAAAAACTATCTTTACAATTATAAAATATTTTTAAAATAAACAAATAATTATAAAAAAATAATAGTAATATGTTTTATGAAAACTATAAAAATATTTTTGTTTCTTGATAGTTATATGTATTAACATAAAATGCAAACTAATAAACACGCGTGTGAATGAGCGAATGTTTTGATTTTTTCCAGTGAAGATGGGAAATTTTACTGATTATAAAGAGGACCGGACTTGTGTGGAGTTCGTTGTTAATTAAATTAAATATTGTTCAATGTCAGTCTTTTTTTATTTATTATTAGCTAACTTACTCAAAATTCATGGAAAGTATACACACGCACACACACACACACACACACACACACACACACACACACACACACACACACACACACACACACACATATATATATATATATATATATATATATATATGAATGGATATGTATAAAAAAAGAATACGAAAAGTATAAAAGCTTATAACTTTTCTTTATTCGTTTTCAATTGGTGACGCGCAGGAATACAAAATAATATTATGAAAAAAAATTACATAATTTTTGACCGATCCTTCAGTCTTCATCGGTGTAGTGAAAGTATGAGCATGCACGGGGAAAAGGGGAATGGAAAAGGAAGGAAGGTAGAGGAGGAGGAGGAGGAGAAGGAGGAGGAGAAGGAGGTATAGCCAATGAGAAGGTGCCACGTCAGTCTTAAATATATACACATATAAGTACGCACATACACACATGCACATAGTACATATACACATACAAACGAAACATTAAAAATTAAACAGTAAATAAAAATGAGAAACGCGTCTTTAACTGTCCAATCTTTTGAATTCTAACGATATTATTTATTCTAAGAGAGAATAAGAATTCAAAGGATATAAGAAGTTATGAGGAGAAACGCTATGATGCTCATTTGTAATATAACGGCTATTTTTTGTTCGAAAAAGAACGAAAACGTCGTTTCTAAATTCAACCGTTTTAAGACAAAAACGAAACGCTATTTTTTTTATTATATTAATATGTACATATACATACGTATACAAACAAATACTCACATGTACAAATATATACATATATATATATATATATATATATATATATATGCATACATAAATGTATGCATATATACACATATACATATACTAACAAACACACATGCACATACATAAATGCTTGCGCATACATTTACACGTAGAGACAGCTGTACATATATACACAAGTTTACATAAGAGAATGTAGGGAGAGAGAGAGGAAGAGAAGAGAGGGACGGGAAAAGAAGTATAGGTGTGCGAGAAATACATACATATATACATATACGGTAATTTGAAGAAAATTAACACTTAAAGAAAATGTGTTTTGAAAACATACACACATACATGCGCACACATACACATATATCCACATATACATACATACATATATATATATACATACACATACATATACATACATATACATATACTGACGTGTATATACACTTTCAGGTACGTATACACATACACTCGCACAAATATATACATATATGCGTACATAATACGCACACACATACACATGCCATGTGTATGAGAGTATAAAGAAAGAAAAAATTAGGGTTTCGGAAAGAATTACCCCATCTCATCGTGCATTTTAGTCCTAAGGAAATGTTTATAGAATATCTTTGTAGTTATAAAAGATGTAGTCACTGAGTAGTCCTAGGTTTTTGTTAAGGCCTGTAGTGTGCGTGTTGAGTTTTAGAATTAATTCTTTTTTTCATATTTTCGTCTCTGGTGTTGTGTAATAAAATTGGATGCTATGAGGATATATCTGATGTTGTCTATTGTGTGGTTAGGTAAATTATAGTGGATAGCTACTGGATGCTGTATAGATTTATCTCTGATAGTGTATTTGTGGTTATTAAGACGTAGGCGGTTCTTCAGGCCTGTTTCCCCCACGTAATTGCCTTTTGTGCATTTTGTGCAATATAACAGATATATTACATTTGAGCTATTGCAATTTAGAGGGGGAAGTTTGAGATGGATATTGGTGTCTGGAGGAGTGAATGTGCTGTTGGTGTTAATATGTGTACATATTAGACACCTGGTCCTATTGCAAGGTTTGTTTCCTTGAGATGTTTGGGTGCGGTTAATCCGAGTGGATGTGAGTAAGAAACGTAAGTTGGGGAGTTGTCGTTTGGCACAAATGGGTGGTTTGTTGTATATATTGTTTTGAGTGTGGGATCCTGTTGTAATTGTTTGAAGATCTGTTTCATGGGGTTGTATAAATGTTTGGTGTTATTATTGAAGTGAAATACCATAGGTATTCGTGTGTATGCTTTGTTGCTTTTGTATGTTAGTAGGTTGTGTCTGCTAATGTGTGATGCTCTGCTGATGGCTTCTTTTAATATTTTGAATGGGTAGTTTTTGCGAAGAAAGTGGTTGACTAAGATGCCTACCTGTGCGTCATAATCGGATGGGTCTGTGCATATCCTTTTAATGCGCAGGCATGACTGTATACGATTGACTTTTTCGTTGTGATTGGGTGGCAACTTTCGAAATGTAGGTAATTGTGTCCATCGATCGGTTTTGTGTGTAGAGATGTGGTGATATGATTATTTGAAATATTAATCAGAACGTCTAAAAATGTGATATAAGTGAACGTGTCTGTGTGTCTGTGTGTGTGTCTGTGTACATTTCCCTACGCAATAACTCTGTCAATTTTTAGTCTACAGACTCGACATTTGATATAAAGGGTACTGAGATTTGGGAAAATCGATGTGATCGGTTTTGGGCCAGACATTTGGCGATTCAGGGGTCAAAGTTCAACGATTTGACCTTTGAGAGCTCTACCAAACTCCTCCGACAATTTTGGGTCTACGTACTTTCAATTTTAGATATAGGTTCCTTGGACATGGATCTAACTTAAAAACTTTATTTGAGCCCAAAACAATAAATGTTAAGGGGTCATAATAGGGGTCAAAGTTTAAAAAAATTGATCTCTGCGGTCTCTTCCAAATTACTCAGACAATTTCTGGTCTAAATATTTGAAATTTTACATAAAGGGTATTCAGAGATAGGGCAAGCTTTTTAATCAGTTTGGGTCGAAATTTTTTAGTTACAATTATATAAATATATGTATGTATGTCTGTTTGCATGTCTGCCTTAAACTTTCAATAGAGGCGACGGATTTTACCAAGATCAGTATCGTTTTAAAGTTTGACCTTCATGCGACAAATATAAAAAAATTGGCTAAAAAATTTAATATCTTCCCCTTCAACTAGACACTTTTCTACGGGGGGGGGGCACTTTTTCCGCTGATATTTTTGAAATTTATCCTCTCCTTTAGATTGTCAAGTCTTGATTTTAAACATGTCGGTTCCGATTTGGCGGTGGTCGTAACAGAATAAACGTTAGGTTTTACCCCGTTCTTTTCCTCCTTTGTGGTACGGGTTCGAGCCTGGCTTCCTACTACCACTAATTTTCTTTTTGCTCAACATACACATCCAAACACCCGGGCAACGCCGGGAGACCATGATAGTATATATATATATATATATATATATATAAATATATATATATGTATGTGTGTGTGTGTGTGTGTGTGTGTATGTGTACTGGAGGAACTTAAAATACTTCAAGATCAGTTTGTAATAGTTCCTATTGACAAAGTGGCAAATAATATAGCTTTTATATGGAAAAATATTATATACAACGTTTATTGATAGAAGCAAGAATTACAGGTAACGTTTCAGATACATATAAAGTAAGTAATGTTAATTTAGATAGCATTATTCTGAATAATAGTATTATCAGTGAAAAAGTAGGATTAAAGTTAGACGAAAAAAAAAAACTTTCATGCATGTATTGGATACCTAAAATGCACAAAAATCCAGTTAGCGCTAGGTGTATTGTAGGTTCAAAGACGTGCATGACTAAACGTTTAAGTAAAGTTATATCTAAGATATTTAATTTACTTATAAATCAAATAAATAATTCCCACCAAAAAAGAAAATTCTATCGTAATATTAATCTATAGTAAATAGTTCACAAACTGTGAAAGAAAAATTAGATAAAATAAATTCCAGAAGAAAATCAAAATGTATGTAAATATACTAATCATAGTGGGGGTGATCAGAAGGCAAATGGATTAATCATAATCTTATAAATAAAAGACTGGTAAATTAAAAAATATATCCATTTTGTATTTGGAAACAGATGAATCTCACAGGTAAGAAATTCATTTTTATAACATGAATAGGTTAGATAAAGTAATTAAGAATCGGAAACTAGATTTAATATTTGTAACATGATTTGTTTCCTAAAATTAAAAGAGGTGGTGTTTGATCAACACTACTGGGGAGCCATCATGTAATATACTGTTTTGTTTTTAAATCCCCGAAACAGTGTTTCATGGTAAACAACTGATGATCCCTTAAAATAAATTATTACTGGTACTATAGTGAATTAGAGAGAGCAAGTTGAGGTAGTGATTGCAGGTGATTGAATGACTTACTGACTAAATAGTTTTTTTGCATAGTTTTAAAGGTTAAAAACTTCCAAGACTATATATATATATATATATATATATACATATATATATATATATATATATAACATGCGTGTATGTAGATATGCATGTATATACATATATGCATATATATATGTATATATATACATATATATATATATATATTTACAAATGAATATTTGAAGTGGTCTACACAAATGCGTCTATGTTTAGATGCTAATGAGCAAACCTGACAGAAACAAAATACATGCATAGAATATTATTTTGCATATTAGCATCGAAATGTGTACATAAAATTTAGTTATAAAACTCTACCTTGTATTGAGCACTTTTGAAAAAAAATTGTTATGCTTTAATAGTTTTGCATATATTCAATTATATATATACTTAGCATATTATTTATACGAACATTATTGGCTACATATATGCGTATATGTTTCTGCTACAACTCATTAAGCCAAGCTGCTTCTCTAAAAAGTTGTAAAAGAAACATGTATGCACATATGTACTCAATAATGTTTCTATAAATAAGCATACTATAATTATGCTCTGCTTGTCATTGAACACTATTTAATAAACATTGGAGTCTTAGTGGATTTACATCCAGGAAAGAACTACAATGCAATCATTATATATATATATATACATATATATACATATATATATATATATATATATATATATATATATATATATATATAAAATATAATAATTTTTCCTCTTCTTCTTCACTGATCTTTCTTATTATGTCTCGGCAGTCGTGTGAAAAGCATATCTTATTTTTCTTTTATTAATATTATTGGAATTTTCCCCTTTTCTTTTCTTTGTACATATTTGTGAATTATTCCATGGATTTCGGCCTTTTGGATATATTTTGGACCATCTTACAATTACGTGATTTCCTTGGATTTTACTTGTGCAAATGGAAACTCAATTAACTTTCTTGGAGTTATATTGTTGGATTATACCGTCATTGGATTGTTTACCTTTCACCAGACTATCCATTCACGTGTAATCACCTTTTTCTTCACCATATTCCCTCTGCTTCCCCTTTTGTTATCAAGTAAGATCTTTGACTTACTTGCAGTTTCATCAAATACATTTTTATGCAAAATCCGATCCCGCATTTTGCTAATTCCTACCCTCTGATGAGAAGGAAAGTATTTCCTCGAAATTTCGCGGATTAAGGACTATCTACTTATCAAGTGTTTCCTTTTCAGATTAAATATGTTTTTAACTCTTTTTTAAAGTGTTTTTAACATGTTTTATTAACTGTTTGCTCTTATATATATATATATATATATATATATATATATATATATATATATATATATAACCTGTTGATATATATACTAGACGTATAGCCTTTTGATTGAAAAAGGATGTTTATTGCAAAACTTCTAGAGTAAATGTGGCGAAAAATCCCTATTAATCCCTATTAATCCAAAACTGTTCATCAAACGAATACAGTAATACTTAGTTCGCTGCACCTATCATAACAAATGTCTATACATCATTTCAGACAGATCGGACCAATAGTTTCCGAGAAAAGCGCAACGGCCGGACAGATAGAATAAAAGAAATATATATGTATATACATATATATATATATATATATATATATATATATATATATATATATGTTCATATATATATATATATATATATATATATATATATATATATATATATATATATATATATATATATATACGCGTATCTGCGACAATGTAATAGAAATAAATATCCAAATAGATTGACACGCACACGTGCAAATAACTACAAGCATGAATAAATATTATAGAGTGTTTAGACGCGTCGAGGAACATGACTCCCGGGATGAGGCTGAGGAGAGAGAAAAGTCAAAGTGATGAATGAGGGACGAAGGCAGCGAAGGGAATCGGACAAACGGACGTGAAAAAATGGACATTCTTGAGATGCGCCCACTCAATCTGTGCATTTAACGATAAACACAGAATTTCATACAGAAGAGTTACAAACCTACAAAAATGACTGAAACATGACAAATCAACTAAAATTCTATTGTAAATTTAAGAGTGTCAGACGAAACCAAATGCTACTTGAAACCGTAGTTTGACCGTTCAAATAAAATGCTATTTTAAACTGAAAGGTCACAGACCAACTCAAATGCTATTACAAACTGGAGAGTGATTGATCAACTAAACTGTTATTGTAATGCAAACAGAAGTGTAACTAACGAAACTGTTATTTTAAACTGGAATGTGGCATTTCTTTTATAGTATTTCAATGATTTATAGATTGTTAGAATGGTTATATCTGAATAATTTCCTGCGCGAGCAGTTCGATAAAATCTCGTATTTTTAATTTAATAGGTTACCACTATATTAAATTTTAGATTGCAATTATTCTAATCATATTTTTTTTTACTCATGTTCACCCTTTACAAAGCATATCGAAAGGAAATATTAACAAGATATGTGTGTGTTACATTAAAACTTCTGCATATCAGCACAGCCAGGGAACCAGGCAGCAAGGAGGGAATTCTAAAGTCTAACTGCTCGAGGGAAGAAACTATTAGAATAGAAAGCTTTCTGGTATTTAGGGACATCAACAGTGAAGGGGTGAGATTTTATTGCTAAGCGGGTTTGTCGGGGATATGTACGCGAGGAAGTACAAGTGAAACGAGTAAATCAGAACACATTCCATTCCAATATTTGTAAAACAGGCTCAGTGATGCAACATTGCGGCGATGAGACAGGGGCTGGAGCTTAGTTGATAAAGTGGGACCGATTAGATTGGCAACTCTTTTTTTTTAACTTTATCTAAGAGGGAGAGACTAGTGGTAGATGCATTATCCCAGATGTGGCAACAATACTCCATGCATGGGTGAATGGTGGCCTTGTAAAGATACAGGATACTCTCAGGTGTAAGTAGTTTTCTAGCTCGATAGAGGGAACCCACCTTCTTTGCAGCAGCCTTTGCAATGTTCTCTAAATATTTGTTCAAGTTCATATTGCCCGCAAATGTTAGGCCGAGGAGTTTGAAGGTAGAATTCTGAGTTGGGGTGCTATTTGTTATGGATATAGGGGGTTGTAGAGGGGTCTTGTAATTGTTAAAGGAGAGCAGCTTAGTTTTACTAGCATTAAATGTTACCATCCATTTGCGGACTAATTCTGGAGGTCATTTTCTAACGATTCTTCTGTTGTTTTAGATTTATGTACATCTGTTCTTCCCTCATGCATATTATGGAGCGTTGTATCATCAGCAAATATACCCATCCCGGACACAATATTATCAGAGAGGTCGCTTATGAATATCAGGAATAATGATCCAAGGATCGATCCCTGAGGCACTCCCGCATTAATGTTATGCTGCTTGGATATTATAAAATATTTATTTAATGGTTTGTATGCGTCGCCTAATTTACTTGTTTTCATATCGATTATCGATAGTAAAATATATACTACACCACTTCAGGATACGAGAAACTTAATTTATAAATGAAATGAAATTATAATTAAAATATTTTCTGTTAATTACACTTGAGAGATGGTAGAATACCTTGTAGCATAACTTTGAAGAAGTTATTGCCCATGCACTAAATTTCCATCTTTACATTTTGCGTTTTCCTCCGTTTTATTTCTCGATTTTCTTACGCAATTGGACTATTGAGTTTGGAGTAGATTTTTCCTTCGTATATATTTTAGAACTTGTTTTTAAAATATGCTAATATCAAGGGAATTTATATAGTACTCCCATTACTCATCCCCTTCTCCTCTCTTTTTCTTACTTGCTCCTTCTTTCGATTTCTCTCTTTCTTGTTCATTCTTTGGTTGCTCTTTCTCCCATCTCTCTCACCGTCTCTCTAGCTTTCTCTCTCAACTTGTTTATTCCCCCCTCTCTCTTTCGGCTCTCTTTAACTATCTATCCATCACCTTTCTATTATCTTTTCTTTTTTCGTTTCCTTTCGCATGCGCTCGCTATCCCATCTCTATTATTTTGCTCTATTCCTGCCTCGGTCTCGCTCTCTTTTTCACTATATCTAACTATCTATTCATCCCCTCCCTTCATCTTTCTTTCTTTTTCTCTTTCTCACTCGCTGTCGATCTCAACTTTCCTTTCCCTCTCTATCTCGTTCTCTTGCTGTCTCACTTCCCTCTGTTCGTTTTTTTCTCGTGCGTTTTGTCCCTTTCTTCTTTCTTCCTCTCTATAGCTATTTCTCCATCTCCTCCAATTCTCTTTCTCACATTCGCTCTCTCTTTCTCTCTCTGCATTTTCCGTAATGTTTTTTTTTTCTAGGCTTAGATTGACATATATCTTTCCCACCAAACTGTCCACTTGTCCATTTGCAAGCGACACCGGCGATTGCGACACGCTCTGTGATCTACCCCGGGTACATGGATCCAACATCGGAGACGAAGTGAACGCCCGTTATTTGAGACTGACATGTGCAAGTGTCAGTCTCCAAAATTCCTTGTAAGAAATCAAATCCTGCATGTAATTCTCTTCAGGAATTCATATTTAATGGTCCTTTAAACTCTTAATCACTTGTTGCTATTTAGTCATATGTGTAAACATATGTATTCACACACCCTTTTACTCTCTCTCTCTCTCTCACACACACACATACACATATATATATATATGTATATATGTGTGTGTATACATACGTTTATATGTTGACTTTAATATTCGTAATAATACATAAAAGTGGTGCAAACTGTTCCGTATGCGAGATTAATTTTACCCACCCCAGTTAAAATTAATTCCCTGCACAGAACAGTTTTACACCAGTTTAAAGTCCTATTAAGAAAATTAAAATCAATATAAAATGATACTAACCCTCGTGCCTAAAAGTCTTATTTCAATCTTAATTAAAATTCATGACATGATTTTCATTGTAGAAAATATCAAAACTTTGAAGCTTAAGCATAAGAGATATTATGATGAAATTGAAATTCATGGTATATTGATAAATTTCTGTCTAATCCTTCTGGATCCAATCCAATTCAAATGTAATATATTAAACTTGTCCATATATGCCCCCTAAAACCTGTGAAAATACTCCAAATACACCAAAAATTTATCGTATATTTATTAATTAACGTCTAGGATATATTTTTAAATTTTTAGACCAATGAAAGCTAAAACTAAATGAAATTAAATATATCTCACGTCATCTATCTTTACACCTACAAGCTGTGTTCCAAAATTCCTAATAATAACTTAATTAGTTTATGAATGAATCCTATACATAGAAACATATAAACATATGCACATATCTATATTTATATGCATATACTTCCTAAATATTAAAGTTTACAGAAAAAACAACGTACCCATGTGACTCATTCTGTTGTCTAGAATATATATATTCTTAAAGTAATAATGATCCGTTCATTAGTTCAGGACATTACCCTGTACATAGAAATATATAAATATATACTAATACCTACCTTTATATATATCTATAATATAAAGCTGAACATCTGTGTGTGTCTGGTCACGAATAGGCTCCTATATGGTTGACTATTATAGAAAACTGATCACATATAATGATAGAAGATGTATCGAGACACAGGAATGGGTATGTTTGATCTGGCATAATGATGATTCATTAAAATTGTGGGGTACGGTCCACAAAGTATGGAAATAAAAAAATTAAAAATTAAAAAAAAACGTTTACAAGTGTTTTTGATATTGATGATTATAATAATACTTTGATAAGTATGTTTTAACTTAAATAGGAATAATATAATAAAATTGTGGGGTCTGCGTTCGCGCGTGGCCACCATAGAATGGAAATAGGCACAAACTTTAATGAATACTTTTCATATATATCTGCTTAAGTATACTTTGATAATTATTTTTCAATTTGAAGAAATATGGCATAATAAAATTATGGAGTGTTCGTTCGCGCCTGACTTCTATAGAATGGAAATATGTCACAAAGTTTAACAAGGTTTTTCAATATAGATCCACAAAATATTGTGATAAGTGTTTCAGTGTGAACAAGTATGGTATAATAAATTATGGGGTTTATCTATTTTATTTTTACTTTGATCATATTTTGCTTTGGTTTTGAAACCCCCAAATTCGAAGCTATCTCTTTACAACCCTTCCTTTTCACAACCTATCATACTTTCATAAATCAAAGTCCATTTTCTGTAGGCTGTTTTTGAACCCAGTCAACGACGGGTACTTTTGCTAGTATATATATATATATATATATATATATATATATATATATATATATATATATATATATAATGTTTCAGACAAATGATCGGTTAAAACCAGACGACTTTATAAATGGTTATTTTTGAACTCCAAGATGGCGCAACTAAAACAAAGCCCAATTGCAACTACTCTTCTGATTTACGGATTTTTAATCATGCCCAAATTCTTTTATTTTCTTTTAAAGTTGATGATTTCCTATTCTTCTGATGAGCAAGGGCTATGAATAAATTTTCCGCTACGAAACAGGTGCTGTCCAGAATTGAATATTTTAAAATGCTGCAAGAAATAAATAGTCAAATAGACAACATCTTGAAATTTGGAATATAAACATTTTGTCATATATATATATATATTTATATATATATATATATATATATATATATATATATATATATATATATATATATATATATATATATCACCGTGGATGTATATGTATGTGTCTGGCTGGGTGTAAATTTAACCGATAAACTCTTAAAGTCCTCATTACATAACACTGAAATTAACAGGAAATAGTAATTATATACGAGGGATGGTTGATAACCAGTAAAATCTTTATTTAGATGGATAAATAACGCATGCATACATATATCGCCAAGTTGAAATGCAAACTGTTCATTTCTATTTCTATTACGTGATAGTAGTAGATAGTTATTCCAAATGGCCAGAGGTGTTAAAATGCAGGATACCCACCACAATGATAACCATTCATTTCTTAAATGAGCGTTTCGCTCGTTTTTGGTGTTATTGAAAGCCTGGTTACTGATAATGTTACCCAATTCGCATCTTCGAAGTTCCAAGAATTATCCGAGACATATCATTTTCGTCCGTCTCTCTTACGCACCCACACAACACACAAACACGCGAGCGCTTGTCTCCTGGATGCACATTACACTCCCCCCTGATCTGATGATCACATATAGAGCATTGTGGGGGTGGCCCTTTAGTGCGTGTGCTTCTGCGAAGAGGTACATTCACTGTTTCAGATTCGGGCTCTGGATCTGGTTCCGCCTCATCAGATGAAGTATCGCTATCAGTCTCTAGAGGGGGCTCACTGAATCCGTGCATCGGCAGCTCATCACTAGACGCTTCACTGCTTTCTTCTGTAGTTGTGTGACGCACTTCGGTAGCTGGGCGAAGATCTCGGACATGTCGTGGGGTTCCATCGACCAAAACAGACTGCTGGCTAATCACTCCAGATATTTGTCCTCGCTTAAACTTGTCGGTGCACCGATTGCCTGGGGGCCGCACCCACACTGGATCTCCCACTTCATATCTGTTACATGTTCCCTTGTCGGCTGGCTGCGTAGTGTTGATTCCCTTCACTCCGGCTCGGTACGTGTAAATAGCATTCGCAGGTGCGGTTGAAGGAGACGTCCCGTCCTTTGGCGTAATGTTGTACCAATATGTGGCTTCCGTAATAGTACATCGCTTCCTGGCAGCAATTCTCTTGATGCTGCGATGGCTTTTTTCAGCAATGCCATTTCCTGACGGCACATGTGCACATCGCAACCGTAGTCAGACGCCCCAGTCATCTAACAACTGCCGGACTTTCTGGCTACAAACTGCTGCATCATTGTCAATCAGGAGCTCTTCCGGCGCACCTCGCTCAGAAAAAATGGATGATAGGTGGCGAACAACATTTGCTGAATCCTGTCTGGTCATCTGTCGCCACACCGTCAAAATAACAAAATGAGAACTATAGTCTGAAAAATCAGAATAATACGACTAAATAGCATTGCATCTACGAAATCAATGTTTGATTTCAACTAATCAGTTTATCTTCTATCGTCTACCATGATTTTTGCAAGAAAATAATATATTGTGTTTATGTTCTTTAAAAATACTTGCTCCGACCGGAAAGAATGTTAGAGGTCAGAAATTTTCCATTTATGACTTGAAATTTTTTATCTGATAAATTAATTACATTTTATACATTGTACTCATGTCTAATTTCAGATAGGCAACTACATATATATATATATAATATATATATATATATATATATATATATATATATAAACTATTAATCTAGCTTTTATTTAATCAAATATCATAAACGGGGATAAAAAAAAAATCAACTTGTAACACACAATTAAAATGTTTTCTTAAACTAATGTACAACCGGCTTTGAGTTTCGTTCGCGTTCTTTAAAATTCTTATTATGAAAAGATTTAAAGTTACAATAAACAAATTCAGAAAAAATTACTTCGCTTCTTAATATGATTATTTTCTTATTGCTAAAATTTTCTTAACTTACAAGTAATTCAATTACTAATTCGACTTTTAACACCTATTTAACATGATTACTTAAAACACTGTTACAAGCGGCCTTTATTTTTCTCTATATTTATTTTCATTTTACAAAAATTGATCTAAACTGTAAAAATCTTTACTAACTAAAATCTACTTCGCATTTTTTTAATGCAAACGTTTTCTTAAGACATTTAGCAATATGAAAAAATATGATGACATTTGTCTAACTTCTTTCTCATTTTGTCTACATTTCATTACTTTCTTTTCCGACACAAACTAATAGAAAGAGAAAGAGAACGAGAAAAAGATAACGAGAGAGGTATATATAGAGGAAAAAAGAGCGAAAGAGAGAGAGAGAGAGAGAGAGAGAGAGAGAGAAACGGAGATCAATACATAAACTTTTTAAGATTGTAAATATCTTTAATATCATTTTATTTATACGAATATTTCGTATTGGTATCTTCCGGTAGTTTACGGTAAGCAGCCAGAAAAGGCCGACGCTGTTAGCCAATCAGTAATCAGCTGTAAGCAGACGACAAATTTTAATAAAATCTATTCATTGCAACGAAGGGAAAAGCGATGTTTTAAAAGCAAAGATGAACTTTAGCACAGTGTGAAATTATTGAGCCTCCTGAAGAAGAAATTTCTTTCTGCTAGGGAAGAAGGCTCATCGCCAGAAACAACAAATGCAAAACGCACAAAAATCTTTCTAAGATGCCCTAACGAAACACTATTACAGACAAATCTGAATGGGGTGCACAAACACAAACTGTAGAAAATGGACATACATCCTAACCATTGCCCTATCTAACCCTAATCCTAAAACCACTTTTCTGATACATTAATTAAACAAATTGTTTTCGATTCGACAATCACACTGAAAAAAAAATCATTACATACTTTTGATAAAACATATTTGATTTTCGTTCATAGTTTTCTTCTTAAAATAACAACTTGTTTACTTGAAAGATTTGTTGCAAAAAATAATCAAAATGTAATATATGTTTCCTGAAGAAATATGTAGAAAATGTGTGAGGAAAGTCCTTTAAAGGTACTGCGCTCTTTGTAGATGTATAATGTTGCAGCAACGTAAAGCAATTCAATAACCAGTAAACACCGGTTCTGCACGGAATCCAACTAGCAAGGTGCCTAGACGGACGCGAACGGTTATTCAGACCGGACCCAACAACGGTAAGATATCCTCACACGGCACGAGAAGCAACAGCAACACGATTCCCGACCAAGTTAATCATCGCTCTCCCAACGTCTTTCAATCACCCGCTTTTATGGCCGTTGTAGGCCGGCTAAATTTGCATATTGCGAGAATTCATGTGCCTTTGCGAGATATCATCCTTTACAAAAGACGGCGGCCGCCATCTTGATCTTTCTTTATCTATTTTCGGTCGGCGACGCCGAGCCGGTCCCAAGGTAAGTCTTTCCTTTTCGTCCGTCTCTCTTACGCACCCACACAACACACAAACACGTGGGCGCTTGTCTCCTGGATGCACATTACACTCCCCCCTGATCTGATGATCACATAGAGAGCATTGTGGGGGTGGCCTTTTAGTGCGTGTGCTTCTGCGAAGAGGTACATTCACAGTTTCAGATTCGGGCTCTGGATCTGGTTCCGCCTCATCAGATGAAGTATCGCTATCAGTCTCTGGAGGGGGCTCACTGAATCCGTGCATCGGCAGCTCATCACTAGACGCTTCACTGCTTTCTTCTGTAATTGTGTGACGCACCTCGGTAGCTGGGCAAAGATCTCGCACATGTCGTGGGGTTCCATAGACCAAAACAGACTGCTGGCTAATCACTCCAGATATTTGTCCTCACTTAAACTTGTCGGTGCACCGATTGCCTGGGGGCCGCACCCACACTGGATCTCCCACTTCATATCTGTTACATGTTCCCTTGTCGGCTGGCTGCGTAGTGTTGATTCCCTTCACTCCGACTCGGTACGTGTAAATAGCATTCGCAGGTGCGGTTGAAGGAGACGTCCCGTCCTTTGGCGTAATGTTGTACCAATATGTGGCTTCCGTAATAGTACATCCCTTCCTGGCAGCAATTTTCTTGATGCTGCGATGGCTTTTTTCAGCAATGCCATTTCCTGACGGCACATGTGCACATTGCAACTGCCGGACTTGCTGGCTACAAAACGCTGCATCATTGTCAGTCATGAGCTCTTCCGGCGCACCTCGCTCTGAAAAAAATGGATGATAGGTGGCGAACAACATTTGCTGAATCCTGTCTGGCCATCTGCCGCCACACCACAAATCTCGTAGGCGCGCAATTAATGAGAGTTAGAAAGGGCTTGCCACTGTAATGGGTAATATCCATGGCCAGCCGCTGCCACACACCCTCAACTTCCAATCGACCCTTCTGCCATCGCTCTGGTGCAGGATCAATAGACTGGCAAGCCTCACAATTTCTGATGATCTGTCTGACATCCATCTTGGTCACTGCTGGGTATACACACCTCACAAAATAAAGGGTCCTCTTGATACCCGGATGTCCGCTCTGTGCATGGATGTTTTGTATTTGACATGGGTCGATTGCAACTGCACAAGATCGAACAGTAATCTCCATTCCCATCTTCGCGGCTTCATACCATTTGTGAGGTACTCGGGTCAGTTGGTCAGCACGATTACAATGTGATGGCACCAGAGTGACGCTCAGTGATAGCCCATACTCAGATACCAGGTTTTTTAGCGTGTCTAGCCTTCTTCGTATTAACATTTCGCTTGCTGCCTTGGTACGGATTCGTGTCCGTCCTGAAAGTGTGTCAGACACCCAGTGGTAGACACAAAGAGAATCTGTGTACAAGGTCAACTTCTTAGACTGCCACTGCAGGACCAGATTTATCCCCTTTACAACAGCGTCCAGCTCTGCCAGCCAACATGCATCCTCGAACACGTTTCCTTCTTGCTCCAGCGATACTCCCAACGCCAAAGAACTGGCATCAACCCACACACCTACGTTGTCTCCGTTAACACACCACCGCCCACAGGAAGGGTCCTTCTTGTTCACTCTCTCCAGTGTCTCTTTAATCATCAGAGTTAGTAGGACATCATCGGATATGTCATCCCAACCCGTGGTTGTTAAATTTGCTCTGCGTTTAATTACACCAACAGCTGCGCGGAGCCAGCCACAGACCGGTAAGTGACCAACAAGTTTTCCACACCAAGAAAAAACGGTCCGCCTTGTAACGATGTTGGGGATGCTTTGAATTTCACTGCCACGCCTCCATTGTAGGGTGCCATCTTCTTCATAAACATCCAATCCCAATACACGTGCTCCTTCCCTCAAACGTTCGGGATTCTTGCATTCCAGACCAAACTGAGCCAATTTTTTTTTGACACACGACGCAGACTGTACATCTTCATTGACGTATACGTCATCAATGTAAGCTGACGTTGAGTCCCTCATGGGCTTTTCTTGGGACAATACTGTGTTGACAATAGTGTTCATGATCTGTGGTGCCACATTTAAGCCAAAGCCGAGGCGTGTAAGGCAGTACCTCTGCCCCTGGAACCAAACTGTCTGGAACGGCCACAACGTCTCATCAACTCGCACCTGTAAATAGGCTTTTCGCAAATCCAATATAGAGACATTAGTGCCTTTCTGACGCCATTCCCTCAACTTGCTGGCGCATACGTCAGCATCGGCAGTGTAGGCTTCAATATGCTTGTTAAGCTCCCTATAGTCCAGCACGGGTCGTACTTTCGACTTGTTATGCTGGACTACTGCCATCAAGGGTATTAGACCCTTGGGAGGCCCAAGCTTGTCCTCAGGGTAGGGGATTAACCAGCCATCTCGGATCCACGCCTTTAGTTCCCTTTCGTATTCTGCTCGGGCCTCACTGGGTATAGGGTACTCTGCAACCCCATTCTTGAGTTTAGTCGGTTCCATTTCCTCAGTCCACTTCCAAGATGCAATCCAGGCCCTCTTGCGAGAGTCGTAGTCCACTGTAAAATCCGGCCGATCGATATGGAGCGCTGCACACACTGGGGCTTCCAAGAATCGCACTTTTCCATCCCGATGAATTGCGACGACCCCCAGCGCCTTGATGGCATCGTATCTGAGCAACAGGTCAAACCCCAGGAGATTTCCTTGCGTCACGAGCACATTGATCTTAGTGGCTGCACCGGTGTCCGTGTAGATCTCGAAAGTTCCAGTTCCACAGCATGTCAGGGTCTCGCCTCCTATCGTGGTGACTTTGATCGTTCTCTTAGTCCAACTTGAACACAGCCTGGCGCTCACTATAGTATGCGAACAGCCTGAGTCGAGAAGTGCTGAGCAGGGAATCCTGTTTACGTAGACGGTCATCACTGGTTGCGCCTTGTTCAAATTTTGCTCGGGGAGCAGGGCGGCGCTGACGTCCTCTCCCCTGATACGTTTCCCGCACAGTTTTGGGCTAGATGCCCCAAACCGCCACAATTAAAACAGCGCACACGCCCTCTGTTGGTGCAATTCCTTGCAAAATGTCCGCGCCGGCCGCAGCGAAAACATTTCCCATTGCTTGCAGAGTTCTGATTCGGAATCTCCCGAGCGCCAATCTGGCCTGTCTGTGTCGCCATCACAACTGGTTCCCCCAGGTCCTCCTCATCTTTGATGATGGCTCGAGCACGTTCCATCAAGTGTTCCATGAAACGCTGGTTGAGGCTCTCAGTAGCTGCTTCACCCGAGTGGGAAGGCCCGCCACAAACGCGTACGCGAGCGTCCGCTCCGACACCCCTCCACCGAATAGGACTGGGAGTTTCTTTAACTCTGCGAAGAAAACGTCTACGCTTTCCTCCGGTAGAAGTTTTCGGGAAGCAAATTTTTCATAGGCCGTACAAGGATCCATGGCGAATACCTTGTACAGCGCAGCTTTAATTGCGGTGACATCTCCCTTTTCGGCAGCACTGAGTTGCTGATATACACTCAAGGCACCCCCAGCCAATCTCAGGGGAATAACAGTGTGTACCCTTTTTACCCCACAAAGGTCGCACGTCAGCTTGACCCTTTCAACCCAGTCGACAATGGACGTGGACCCGTCAAACTCGGGCATGAGCTTTAAGTCGAATTTCGACTCGGTCATAGTCCTAGAAGCCAAATAGCTGAAATAGCTTGTAGAAAATGTGTGAGGAAAGTCCTTTAAAAAATTACTGCGCCCTCTGTAGATGCATAAGGAAAATCCTTTAAAAGTAATGCGCCCTCTGTAGATGTATAATGTTGCAGCAACGTAAAGCAATTCAATAACCAGTAAACACCGGTTCTGCACGGAATCCAACTAGCAAGGTGCCTAGACGGACGCGAACGGTTACTCAGACCGGACCCAACAACGGTAAGATATCCTCACATGGCACGAGAAGCAACAGCAACACGATTCCCGACCAAGTCAATCATCGCTCTCCCAACGTCTTTCAATCACCCGCTTTTATGGCCGTTGTAGGCCGGCTAAATTTGCATATTGCGAGAATTCATGTGCCTTTGCGAGATATCATCCTTTACAAAAGACGGCGGCCGCCATCTTGATCTTTCTTTATCTATTTTCGGTCGGCGACGCCGAGCCGGTCCCAAGGTAAGTCTTTCCTTTTCGTCCGTCTCTCTTACGCACCCACACAACACACAAACACGCGGGCGCTTGTCTCCTGGATGCACATTACAAAATATTTCTTTCATATAATTCAACTAAAAGCTTTCTACAACGTTTTGAATTTATCAGTGTTCGCAGCGGCTTCTTGCGGAAATTCTTTTTCGGTCGTTAACTGTAAACTGCCGGAAGATGCCAATGCGACATTGGGTCAGGTTATGGATCACTTACAAATTTTCTTAAGACATTCTTTTAATATTACGGATGCATATTAATGATATTGCCCCGACTGCTGCAAAGAATGGAGGCTCTGTCTACCGTTCTAGAAAATTACTCACACCAGAGAGAATCGTATTATTTTTTTACACAGTGATCACCACTTATCAAGGCCCGTGAGCCACTCAGGGATAAGGGTTATTGCAACTACATTACGTCAGTGTGGAGATTTGATGAAGTGTTTACTTAAGGGGGCGGTTCATTAGGAATTTGTTAACGTTGGACTTGAAGACATCCAAGTTGTAGTCCGGTGGGAAGCAGGCAGACAGAACAGAGTTTCACAGGCGTGCAGTTCGAAGAAAGAAGCTTTGTTCATGGAATCTGCGTTTTGATTTAGGCACAGATATAGAGTATATCTTTACAAAGCCACAATTCACCCATGCATGGAGTATGAAATACGACTGTTGTATTATCAACGTGTCGAATGATATCATAGTTTATATTATTTGGATTATTCAAACTACTGTTCTCATGTTGAGTGTTGTTCTCACAACGTCGATGTAACCCCAATCTTCTTCAGCTGTATCTTAACGGACTAGGGAATCTTTCTATGGAAGTCAGCAATGTGCACAGAATTTCGAACACAACCCTTTATATTTAACGGTTAGAAAGACCAGGCGACTGTGATTTTTTTTTTAATATTGCTGTTTATTAAACATAAGTTTTTTTTTTAATTCTTGAATATTAAAATATTCATGTTCAGGAAATTGGACAGTTTTTTTTATTTTTGTTACTTTCTTTATCTTTTTCTTCCTTTTATATGCCATGGTGGTGATAAGTCCTGGCAGGAGTTTGGAGTTAAGTTAAAATGATGTTTATATGTCTGATTACAATTTTTGGCGTCTGTCGAACGCGTATATAATAAAAAGGAATTCACTGTTTGAAACACTCGATAATAAATTAAGATTTTACGGTTAAAAAGCAGATAAATGTGAAATTGTTTTTAATAAATATTGCTGTATTCATAATTCAAATAATACAAAATTATAATTCCAGAACATAATATCATAACTGTCTTCATGCACTGGACTATTTGTTGGCACCCAGAGTATTCCGGACGGTAATATAACAACGTAAGTCCATAAGAGACAATATAATTAGAATTTTCAAACGACAGATCGTTACTTTGTGATGCGGTACTTTCAAACACTTGCCAATAAAGGAATCGAACACAAACGCTAAACATGCAGCATCATTAGCAGAGGACAAGAAAACATCACAATTTGTTGGTTTTCGCGGCAGTCTTGTATTCTAATCGATCATCGTGGAGCTGGATAGAGCGATAGGCCCGCAATCCTGGAGTTTCTCAACAGTTGTTATTTTAATTACCAGTCACACTGGGGACTATTCTGGATTGACTTGGTTTTACGAACACCTCTTCGTCACCAGTATTCGAGGAAACGCCTTGCTCTCGGCCTGCTCAGCTAGCAGGATATACGATGGGAATTTTTGGTGTTCAAAATATAGGCATTTAAAATATGGTGTTTTAGAAAAATGTTCAATTTTTATAATTTAACTCATATTTTGTCAAATTATGTATTCATTGAATAAAACAATGACACGTTATCTTTTTTCTTTCTTATTCATGATTCTTTGCTAACGTCTCACCATCCCTACTATTCGATGAATCGCCTTCAGTCTTCCCCCAGATTGACAAGCCAGCAGGACAAACAAGGAATATCCGACCAACATTGCATCTTATACTCCATTTGTATCACAACATAGATTGTTGTGCAATTAGATGGCTACATTTGGACACCGAATAAAACTTCGTGATGTTTTCAATATAGGTTTTTAAAATTTGATGGTTGAACCAGATTTTCATAAACTTTTAAATTGAAATCATGTTTGGTCACCTGTTGAATCATACATTTATTGATGAAGTTTTTCATTTAATGAAAAATATTTTTAATAATAAAATGAATTCGTTGTCATCATCTAAATTTAGAACAAAATACTGTTAAAAAACTCCGAAATCACAAATAATTTTAATCACTGCCATAGCTGATATGACCTGTAACTTGTTATCCAATTCAAAGCACAATTAGAGGCAATGATAAACGAATAATTCAGACGGCTACTCTTTTAGCTTGAGAGACACAAAATTAAATAGACATCCATATTATCATAAAAAACGAATACTGTTGTTAGAGGTTCTGATCGCGAAAAAATCCGTGTGCATTATATCATTTACCAGGTAAAATGAGATTATTCGAACAGTGTCCCAATGATAACTAATACCAACGCCGGTCGAGGTGTATTTATTTCTCTCACACCGAGGAAAAGTGTGACAAAAAGCCAGATGAGGAAACTAGTCCAGTTCACAGGACGTGGCGCAGTTTGGCTTCTTAAAAATTGCTCTAGTATTTAACTATAAACTAATTTTTAATGGTAAAGCTCAAAAGGAGAATATCCGAGGATTAAACTGAACAAATACCACCGGGGGGGGCGGGAAAAGGCACCATCGTCGCAGTAATTGTCGAGAACGAACGTTAGATTCATATGACGGGCGTAAATAAAGTGATGACTTTCTTCAATACCAGTCGTTTGGTCTTTAGTTTAAATATCTGAGACAATGGAATCGGGTTGTGTAAATAATTCGTTTTGCGTGACGAATGACATGAAAACACCCCTTGAATACCAATTAAGTTCGATAAAATAACAATTCAGCATTACAGGATTAATGTTTTTCTGGACTAGATGCTATTGGTAGTGGTTATGGTATTGAGCATTATTCATTCATTCGTATGATCATTAATGGCATTCCTAGTTCGAACTATTTCTAGAAAAATGTCGGCTACTTACGGGATGAACCAGGTGAAGGTTGCCAACATCCTAAGTGAAAGTGTTTCGGTGAAACAAGCAGAATCCGAACTAATCCTAACACTAACCCTAACCCCGGCTCTCAGTTCTTGTTACCCATTTAAACATCAGGTAATTCCAGGAGGGACCAAGTAAAAGTTGCAAATATCCTAACTTTCTGTGAAACCAACTGGATTCGAACCTGACACATCAAGGTTGCCAATCCGAGTTGTTAACCGCTTAACTACTGCGCCGTTGAAATAGAAGTAGAGTTTATAGTTGTTTAAGTTTTAGGTAAAAAAAAATAATAAGAATTCAAGCGAAGTCTTTTCAGAGGTTCTAAATCGTTAGGTTATGAAAAGAGTTCTTACAGAAAAATGTATGCACATACGTAGCTAATAATGTTTGTATGAATAAACCTATTATAAGCACGCGTTGTCCATTCATCGGATACTCTTTACAAAACACAGAGCTTTTACTTCTGCTTTGCATGTTGACTGTGAACGAATGAAGCAGAAAGAAGGCTACTGATCACTAAGAAAAAAATGTTCTGTTTTGACTTCCGGTCCGACTAAATTCATCCATTTGTAAAGTTATGACTATGTCAGACAAAATGAATGAAAAGACCGCAGGTTTTCAAACATTTGACAATGTAAGTAAGATAGTAAGAATGTAATGCGGACTCACTTCACATGAAAAAACACAAAATAAAATGACGGTAAATGTTTTTACTTATATGAAATATTTCTGCTTATTGTGCACGTGTCATTATATATATCTCATATATAAATTCAGCTTTTTTCTCTCTGTTTGTTATCGATAGATTTTCATCTTACAATCAATGTTTGATTTTTTATTCTATGTTTCTTAATTTTGTAGACGAAGCTTTATAGTTTATATTATTTGGATTATTTAAATGACTGTTCTCAACGTTTTGGTCGATGTAACCTCCGATCCTCTTCAAGTGTTTTATTGAAATCGAGAATCTTTATATCGAACATGGAAATCTTTGTGTCGAACTCGGGAATCTGCAAAGAATTCAGAACGGGATCCTTTATTTAATTCACGGGGGTAGTATGCTCTCGTTCCGTCAGCCATGGCTGAGTAGAAGTCCTAAAGAATTCGCAATTGTATTTTAGTGTTATCTGCATTGCACCTTCAAACTCCAGAATAGTGTAGCTTACTACTGAGTTTGACCACACACTCTATTCACTACGCTAACGGTGCTTTCACAAAGAGTTTGCATTAATTGAAATGTTGTGCAAATAACACTCACGATGACAACAGTAGTCCAGAGATTCCTAATAATACGAATTGATACTAATTCGTCAGTTTTTCACTAAAGCTTGTTTTAACAATAGAAAATAGTGAAATGTAATTCGATTTACTTCATTCTAGACAATACTTTGTCAGGCTCTGAATTATTTCCCGATGGCCGCCATCTTATTAATGGACGTAATTCTGTATTTGTCCATATAGAGTTATTCTTTGTGATTGAAAAAAAAATTGATATTTGAAACAAACAACATCGTTTGCAAAAAAAATATAGAGAACAAACAAAATGCAATTAAAAGCAATATCGGAGAACAGCAGTAAAAATAGCAATGAATAACACAAGGAGTAAATTAGTTCAGATTTATTCAAATATAACAACAAGTAATACCATAAAAGACAAAATCAGAGGCCGGGTTTTACTAAAATGAAAAATATTAGAAATAATCGATGCTGATTGGCTGGTATTTTGTTTGAAATTGTTTCAATTCAAAAACATGTTTTTACCATTTCTGATTAGTTTTGTTAAGTAATAATGTTTGTAAACAAATATTTATTCACACAGAATTTTGTTTGAATATTTCTTACATAACTAATTTGATGCATAATTATCGTCGGAGATCGAACCCATTCACGGCAAAAGAAGGAATACTCTTCCTCATTTGCCATATTCCCTTTCAGAGGCCCCGCAGACTACAACACTAGCCGGTTGCTAAAACTTAAGCACATGCAAGTGTCCAACGTCTATAATGATTTTGATGAGTTGCTGTCTGATGTCAAAACGTTGATAACCCACAGTAACAGTGCCCTAAAGGTCGTCATGGGAACGGGAAGTGAATAGAATCCAGAAAAAATATAGTTTTGTATTAAACATGATTTTTAAATAAATATTAACCAAATGTAAACAGACAACAAATATGCATCATAACTATTTGAAATATTATTGAAGCAAGCACTTAAATTAAAAACTAATATTTTCACCAGTTGGTATAAATCAATTTAGGAGTTGCATCATGTATATACGTACACCTATATATATATATATATATATATATATATATATATATATATATGGTTGTATCATGTATATACATACAACTAATATATATATATATATATATATATATATATATATATATGGTTGTATCATGTA
>NC_136495.1:50094688-50169688 GCF_053919585.1 Euprymna scolopes | reverse complement strand
TTCAAAAAATTTTTTTTCGTTCAACAGTTCAAAATAGGATTTTGTTTATCTACAAATAAAGTTCATCTGCTTAAAAAAGAAGGTCAATAAATATTAGAAGAAATATGCATATATTTGTTTAGTTATGTGTCGTTTTATAGTTGCGTATGTTGAGTGGGTATTTAGAGAAAAAGAATACGACGTTGGTATGGTTTTCTTTGAAATCATTCGTCTATTTTTTAATTAGTGTAATTGATGGATATATATATATATATATATATATATATGCGCACATACATGCATACGTACACACGCTTTATACACACATATACACGGCAATTGCTTCATCTTAAAGGACGCTAGCCATCTCATTGTTCATGACGACCTTCACTATAGTTATTGGGTGAATCCTTAGTGACACCCAAACCACGTCCGTTGGCCTGAAAGTTACTTTTCTTGCCACCAGTTGACTTGCACAATCTGCCACATTTGTGGCAGACAAAGTTGAATGTTGAAACTTGGTCACTTCTGCCTCCGCTTTATGCTCCCTCTGCCTACAGCATGTGCTTTGTTGTGCTTAATGTAGCAGCTTTCGAGAGGAGCATCCGATCACAAGCCTCACATTTCCAACTGTCCAATGCATTATGTAAAACTGACACATTGCTTTTCCTAAGGTTTCTCTTGGAGTTCATCATGGTCGATTCTTTCCCTTTCAAAAACTTAAGATCCACCTCTAAAGAGTCTTTTCCACACACACACGCGCGTGCACACACACACACGTGTTGAATAAACAGATAGAAACATCTTTAAGATACATTCTAAGGGCATTTTAATACTCCTCATTACACTAGAGCGACCACGCGTCTAAAATGTTTAAAGTAAAGAGTTATCAACACTGCAGTGTGCGATATCATCTGTGTAGAACCTCGATATGACAACACGAGCTAGGCACATTTAATCTAAAGAATAAATGAGTCTTCCAGCAGCTTGTAACAATAGAAATGGGTGAACTGAATGAATAGATGATTGTTGGCATCTGACCGACTCAGAAAACAACGGAGTATTACACCTCAGATTAGTCCATTGGCGAATAGCAGTATCTGTTGTGGCTGTGAAAGCCTATCCTGTATCGGTAGGATCTGATGCATTTACGAAAAATGTATGTGGTGTCTGTGTTGCGAGAGCTATGTTGCAGCCCTTTTACCGTCTGTACACTACTCTCCGTCCTGTGCTGGTCTCTCCTCTTCTAACTCCATGCCAAACGGATAAATGATGGGAGGATCCCAATCGGTTCCAGACCAGCAGAAAGACTGTCCTACACTACAAGGATGTCTACACTAAGGACATGAAAGGACCTCTCATATACTTAACAGGCTGGGAAAATCACAGCTGCTGAAGAATAATTGTAAAGGCATGCTCCAAGAAGAGTAAAAATACGGGATTAACGAGGCGATAAAAAGAGAATATAAACTATTTTTCTTTCTTATTTCTTTTTACTGCCCCATCTTAGATCAATAGCATATTATACGGTGGCAAGGTCTTACTGATATTTCAGCGAAATAAACTACTTGCAACTTACATATGCTATCCACGTTGTTTGAAATCGAGATATTTTGAAAAAGAGTCTTCATCATCGAAATACCAGTAAATCGTTAACACGCGATAATATGCTAGTGATAAAAAATATAACCGTAAATAAGAAATAAAAAAGGAAATAATTATATATCTTATGCTATCTATTCCCTCGTTTCTCTCCAATTTTTGCAGTTCGCCCAGTGTTCATATCTTTACGTTGTTATAGAAGTCTAAAGCCTAAAACCTATCCGTACTATTCGGGTTGTTTGGACTACTCTTCTTATCTTGAGTGTCATTTTTCACAACGTTTCAGTTGATGTAACTGCCGACTTTCTTCAGGTTTATCTTGTCGAACTCCAGAAACTTTCTGTCAAACTCCGGACAGATTCCCGTGTTCGACAGGATGCCCCTAAAGAAAGTTGGAGATTATATCCAGCGAAACGTTGTGGAAATAACACTCGTTGAGAGCAGAAGACCGAAGGATGTTAATAATTCGAATAATAATTTCTCATCTTAAAATTTCAGAAGCATAATACCAAAACATATCTATATAATATTACACAATGCTTCGATTAGAATGATACATCCTAATGCACACATACACCTACATATATACGTACATATATTTAAAGTCTGCACAAATATCATTATGCACAAGCATATTGGTCACGCATATGCAATAGTATAGTTGCATGTGTCTATATGTGTATGTATCTCTGTAAGTGCATATTGTTTTTATATGTGTGTTTCTCGTTTTAATGTATTCGTGCGCCATCTTGTTTTTTATGTTTGCAGGAATGACTATGTAAATAAAGTAGCGATATTTGTGTTTATTTGTTTATCCTGAAGAGTTTTCCGTAAACGAAAAGTCAAATCAGGACATGAGGCGTGCATTTGTACATATCCGTGTGTGTGTGTGTGTGTGTGTGTGTGTGTGTGTGTGTGTGTGTGTGTGTGTGTGTGTGTGTGTGTGTTTGTGTGTATGTCGATGCAAACCTTATACAATGTTGTCGGGTTTTTCAAAAAGAAAAAGAGAAAAGAAAAAGAGCGAAAAAAAGAAAGAATCATAAGATTAAAAAAAAAAAAGACATTCCACCCCGCCTCGCTAGGAGTATTTGAGAGCAATTTCTTGTCGACATCTTTTCTTTTCGGCTGCTTTCAACTTCTTGCAGAGTTTCATCTGCTTGAAAAACTCGACTCTGGTGCGACAACATTTCTCGAAGTTGCTGGAGAACTTAGCGGCGCATCGGCTGATCTTTGGGAACAGCTTACCGGAATATCTGCGTCTGCGACGGAAAGGGTTTCCGATGTGCGACACGTTGTTTTCTTTTGCCATTATGTGAATATGGATGCTGCAGGAAAGTTTTCGTCTGGCCACTTTCTTGCCGATTCGACAACAACGCTTTTGATTTGGTTTGAAGTATTTCGGCAGAGCCTTGGATTGATGATCCTTTTTTACGGGGATCATATGTCTCGGATTTCCAACCCGATTGGTCGTATTGTGGTAGATGTCCCTTGGCGAAGGGGCCACCAAACTGTGCACTGCAAAGTAAATAAATAAAATAATGAATAAACAAATAAAAGTAAGAACATATTATTTAAATAATTCAGTTAATCCTCAATAGACGAATTTTATTGCATAAAATCAACTTTATTTTCCAAAATTAACTAATTTCTTTTTCATTATTTGAATTCCGGATCAATGCGTTTTTTTATTTGAAAGATTAAAACAGTTTAAAACGGAGTCTTAATGCAAACAAACTGAAAACGTTGATTGGGGGCTTCATTGCCGGTAACCCTGGCCTCCCCCCCCGTTTTATTTTATGAATTTTTTACTGACAATAATTGGTAATGGTCGTAATTAACTAGCTATTCGGAATAAAATATCGATTTTTTTTCATGGCGGAAGCAACCGACTGACTTTATTATATAGATATACTAGCCTGAGTGTCCGGCGTTGCCCGGGTGTTTGGAGGTGTGTGTTCAGCAAAAAAAAGTGGTAGTAGGCAGGCAGCTCGAACCCGTGATGCGAAGGCGAAAAAGAAAGTGAAAGACAATCTGACGTCTTACCGTTACTCCATGATTCGACTGGAAGTTCGGAACGCTAAAATTAGGCAAAGTCAATCCAACAGATACGATGACTTGCAAAAATAGCTCACAAAAAAATTGACCCCTCCTTGTAGAAAACTGCCCAGTTTAGGGTGAAGCAATTAATGTTTTTGGCCAATTTTTTGATATTTGTCGTCCGAGATTTCGATTCAAAATCATGCAGATCTCGTGAAAATCCGTCGCCTCTGTCGAAAGTTTTAAGAAGACATAAATACATGCATACATTTAAACAGACAGGTGATATTTATATTATAGATGATGACAGAATAAGGTATACAAATTAAGTAGAAATTATGGTAAAAATTGACGTAATGTAACATCTTTAAGGGTTAATCGATTGACTCGTTTTCATTTTTCATCAAATGCAGCGATTCTGCAGAGAAAAACACATTGGTCTCTGCAGTCCTCCATATTATCCAATTTTACGATATATATATATATATATATATATATATATATATATATATATATATATATATATAACTATCTACCTATATGTCTACATTCCTACACAGACAATATCAATGTTTGTGTGTGTGTTCTGTATAGAAAGAAAGATTAGAGAACATAGATCAAATCTAATAGTATATTTATATGTATAATGTTCTAAAGGAAACAATAGAAGTGGCCTCGAATGTTAAAGTATCTCCTCGTTTCCAAAGAAACTACGGAGGCAGAGCCCCTCTTAAAACTTCAAATATACCTTATTTTGATACGAAATTCAAATCATATGTATAATAAGATTTTGTGAGTAAGACAATAGAAACACCTGCCAAATCTCCAAGTTTTTACAGGGATCATATGTCTCGGACTAAATTCCCTCAAAACTTCAAATACCTATATTCGATTTTAATAAAATTTAAATCATATTTATGAGAGACTAACCAGGATAATCAAAAAATTTAGACTAACGCTAACTGGTCGACTATACTCAAGGGCAACCTGAAGGTTCCTTTTCATTAGCTGCTACATTTATGGGTACGAGAGGGCACGAGTTAATTCCTAGGATCACTCCACTTGCTTTTGATCCCCTTTTTATAAAGGTGGCATCAAGTACCATTTTTATATTATTTGGTATGACCTGACCAAAGACTGAGCCCTGGTCTCTCTCCCATTACCGAACATTGTTACCATTATTCCAAATGAGCTAATTAAGCAGAGAAAGATTTTCTTCGACTAAACTAGTTGTACAAAAAGATGTCTCGTCTACTCAAATATTCAACCCATAGCTGGAGAGGGTCTATACTCACATTTTTCACCATTTAACCCAGTCGTCGCGACATACCTCGATCTCACATATTAATATATATAAAGAAAAATAACTGAACAAATATAACCTTACTGCAGTTTCGCAATATCCCCCATTATCAAAACTTTGATTGTCAAACTAGAAAACTCCTCACACCTGTTAGAATCTATACCTCTATAAAGTCATCATTCGTCAGTGCATGGAGTATTGTTATCGCATCTAAGCATGTGCGCCAACTACTAGCTTCTTCCTCTTTGAGTGGGGGCAAAATACAGTCTCATAATCGGTCCTGTTTCCCAACCTCCAGCCACTGTCCTATCTCTACAATGTTGTATTCCGTGCTTATTCTACAAGTACTTTCACAGAAAGTGCTCCGACAAACTTACTGTATCGCGTCCCCGTTAACGCAAATGCCTCTAACAAATCTGACTACCAGCAAAATCTAACTCAACAATATATTTATAAATTTGAGGGTTTTTTTCTCGCTCTGACATTGATATTAAAAGCTTACATTTTTCTATCTAGATGTTATTAAAAGGAACTTCATAATATACTCAGTCATGGATATGCGAGCGACTTGATGAAGATAAATTAATTTGCACATTCCCTTGAAAAACGCTCTTTCATTAATTAACTGTTCATTTTTTATGGTTTCTTATTGAATGATTTGTTTCTATTTAACTATTACACCCAGTTCTATTGATGCATATTTTCTACATTGTGCATAATTGCATATAATTTAAGATTAAAACTTTCTGGTCCACAGGCATGTTTCTGTGCCTATCTCTCTCTCTCTCTCTCTCTCTCTCTCTCTCTATATATATATATATATATATATATATATATATATATATATATATATATATATATATATGTGTGTGTGTGTATATGTGTGTGTCTGCCTATGATCTTATCTCTGTGTGTGCGAAAAATCTCTACCAAGCTTCGTTCTTCTTTTGTGAAGAGTATACACATAAGTATTAGTTGTTTACAGCTTTTTCCTCACATTGGTATTTTAAAGCAGACAATGCAACATTAAAATTTTTCAAACATCGAATCTGACTCGAACAGCATTTCGTATATAGACCTAGAAAGAAACCTCGATAATATCTAAAAATTTAAATTCATCCCCCAACAAAAAAAAAACACAAGAACATAGCCATTGTAAATACGTAACTATATATATATATATATGTGTGTGTGTGTGTGTGTGTGTGTGTGTGTGTGTCCGTTGTGTGACAAATGTATAAAAAAGTATTTGGTTGAGAGTGAAACGTACAAAAACATGACAGACAACAGTGCGACAGATGGTAAGCACGTTAAAATAATCCGTATGTTTATGTTATCCCAATAACAAACGTACAAGTGATTTCGCATATGTTCTTCTATGCCTGCTTGCACACACTCGAAGATAGGGATATATATATATATATATATATATATATATATATATATATATATATATATATATATATATATATATATATATATATATATATGTATATATATATATATATATATATATAAATTTAAACATCTGGGGACCGCGTGTATCCCTGAGCGGGCGAATAAGATATACATTCACATTTTGTAATGTGTGTTTATTTGCGCCTTTATAAGTGTATGCATTTATAATTACACACACACACACACACACACACATACACACACACACACACACACACACACACATATATATATATATATATATATATATATGGGTGCGTGTGTGTAATTATATGTATATCGAGATACATATATATATATATACGTATATTATTGTATGTATATATGATTCTGGGGACCGTCAGAATCCCTTTTAGTCACATATTACTTATACAGGCACGCGGGCACACACACACACGCGCATATATATATATATATATATATATATATATATATACACACACAAATTTACGTGTATATATGCACAATCCATATATATTATTAAAAATTCTTTTGAATTCACACAGAAAGTTGAGTTTATAGCTCAGTAGTGTATAAATTACTAGAGATGAAAATATAATTATCTAATACCTGTTCTGAATTTCTTTTAAGACCATTTTTATTCATGCAATTATTTTTGCCCATTTTCCAAACATTTTTTTTAATGATAAATTCTTATATACGACTCACTATAGTTGTCCGCAACCTTGTAACGTGTACATATGTAGATAGTAATCAAATATCGCTTGTTACGCGAGTTTAAACTTTTGTTTCGTTAAAATTTCGTATCAAGGATCGAAAACATTATATTATTACAATATAAAAATGCGAGCATGAAAAGTGATATGGTTAAGCTGAAACATGGAAAAGTAAAGGACTTGTTAAAACTAAAAAAGAAAAGGACAAGATATTCTAGTAAAAAATACAATAAATTTCTAACTTAAAATATTGTAGCATTAAGAATTGATGATGTAATGTTATAAATTAAATTCTAAAAACAATTCTTATGCTGCAATATTTTAAGTTATAAATTTATTATATTTTACTAGAATATTAACAACTAGTCTTTTACTTTTCCATGTTAAAACTTAACCATATTACTTTTTTTGCTCGCATTTTCTACTGTAATCCATGAATTCTCCAGACTTCCGGTAAATTCACTTGTTCTTTGTTTAATTTCAGTCTTATTTTTTGCCCCCATAAACATAACATACACATATGTAATTACAATGTACGGCACTTGTCTACTAACCCCCTCCCAATTACCTCCCTTTCATTCTTTCATTCTCTCTGTTTCACTTGCTGAAGCGACGTGGTTGCTATGAAAACCAGTCATAAAATACATCGCTTACCTACTTAAGTTTTTTTTTACGATTTTGAACACCAGTAAATTCATCATTACTTTTGTTTTACTAAACGAAAATTGAAAAAAAGATTTCACAATATATCTGAGAAGGTGATCTATAAACTGTAATAATTGTGTGAAATTTGGTCGAAAAATAAATGAACGGTGAAGCTTTAAAGCAGTTTTAAATGAGTAAAATTGCTACTTAACAATATATTCAAACATTACCGTGTTTGAATGATTTACAAAAAAATGCTATCTTTACATACATGTAATACGTTTAAGACTTTATCATAATACGAAAGTATTTATGCGATTTCTTTTTCAACATTTCGAAATACACGTTCAGTAGATTGTAAATCATTATTACTATTCGTATTATTTGGATTCATCGGACAACTGTTCTCATCTTAAGTGTGTTTTTCACAACGTTTCGGTCGATGTAACCTCCGACCTTCTTCAGGTGTATCTTGTCGAACTCGAGTTCCACAGAAACATTCCCGAGTTCGACAAGATACACCTGAAGAAGGTCGGAGGTTACATCGACCGAAACGTTGTGAAAATCACACTTAAGATAAGAACAGTAGTCTGATGAATCCAAAGAATAGGAATAACCCGCCCTCATCTAAAAAATTCAGAAACGTCATATCTTCGGACCTGAAATAATACAAAAATGGAAACAAATCGAAAAACTCTACCAAAAACTGTCAAGGACGACTAACCACCTCACATTCCAATCCCAATGCCGTGCTTTTAAGCTTGTACCACCAAGCTTAAAGTTGAAACTACCAGTCAGCTTCAGACGGACACAAAGGATCGCAAAACGAGTAGGGCATGAACTCGTCAGAGACAGAATCTACAACAGTCGGTTGAAGAAACATCAATTACAGACCGAAATTTCCACGAACCTTATCCCATTCCTGGAGTGTATATCTCGGACTGATTACAAAACCCGCACTCAAGAATATATGGGCATATCCTATAAGAAAGGATTTAAGGAGGTTAAGTCTCACCAAATAAAGAAATTGGCAAATCTAAAAGCTAAGAACGTAAGACTCCAGGTCCACCATTCATCAATAAGAGCCATTGTCAACCAAAGTAAACGTCAGCTAACTTCCTCTGAGAGAGTTTGCTCACATTTACTTTGGCTAAACAAAGGTTAGTCCACGTTTACTTTGGCATAACAAAGGTCTCAACTTCGCCACAACCATAAAGCAGATTCTATACTTAGATATGATAACTCTAATAGAAGAGGCAGCATTGAATCAACCCAAAGCACAAGGAGATGAACTAAGGTGGAAAGTAAGACACGCACTCGAGAATTCAAAGCCTCCAAAACCCAACCTCTCCAAGGAAGAAGTATTGGCGATCAAGTACTGTGCGGTGACTGTGATATCATAATACTACCAGCTAATAAGGACAATGCTACAGTGGTAATGGACAGAGCAGAAAATTCCAAGAAATTGGCAGATTTAATAGAATTTGGTGACTACTGTAAAGTAAAAAAAAAATCCGACCTTAAAAACGGAAAGGAAACTGTCACAGATCCTCAATCAGAATAAGGACCTTAAACCACCTGCAAAATACAGACAGCTAGTACAACATTACACACAGCTATCACTCTTATATGGCCTTCCTAAAATTCACAAGGACGGTATTCCATTAAGACCCATTGTCAATGCCCGAAGTTCAGCATGCCATTCATTGAGCCGATTCTTGGTAGATATAATCACCCCAATCATCGGCAAATCTCCATCATACGTCAAGAATTCAACTCACTTCGTGGAAATAATAAACAATGCCTCCATTCATTCCAACCAGAGGGTGAGTCTAGATGTAGTGAGTCTGTTCACGAAAGTACCGACTGATGAGACTGACAGTGATACGGGATAAGCTGACATCGGATGCCTCACTGAAAGAACGCACTTGCATCCCAATTGACAATATAATGAAGATGTTGACTGTCTGTGTAAGAACTACATACTTCGTGATGAGATCTGATATATATCAGCAGGAAGGTCTGGCGTGAAATCACCAAAAAGCAACACAATGCATACATGGAAAACTTTGAGGAAACACCGAGCAAATGCAATGTGTAGTAACATCAGTGCATATCAAGAGACCCCCCCCCCACCGAAACAACTATTCAGAGAGCATGACATCAGGTCCAAGAAATCTGGACCAGACTCAAAAGGACACCACTCAGAAACTCACCACAATTTTTATACCATATATGAAGGGTTTGTCTGAAAAACTTCAACGAATATTTAATCCATATAACATCAGGACAGTATTCATGAGTTATTTAACTCCCCGGAAACAGCTTGTGAGAGTCAAAACCCCTACAGAAAAATCATGACTAAGAACTGTATATATGAAATCCCATGTAAATGTGGAAAACTATTAAGAAGTGAAACATGTCGTTCACTAAAAGTAGGTTAGAAGAACATCAAAAAGCAGTAGTAGAGAGACTGAAAAGTCAGGTAAAGCTGAATATATCTGGAAGGGAATGATGAAGAGTAAGAATACTGAAAAAAGCAGTACATATGCTGGGAATAACCAAGTGCTAAGTAGACCTAGTATAGAATTCAATACGATATAGGAACCAGTAATTATAAAAAATAGATAATATATACAAGTAATAAGTAAAAAAAAAACAAAAACAAAAAAACATTAATATATATAGAGAGCGAGTTTGATATACGTTAATATATAGTAATAATAAGTAATAATTAGTGATATTTACAACTAAAAATAATAGGTTTAAGGCTCCTAAAAGTGGTTAAAGTACTTCGAAAATCAATTATAAAAGTGATATTCTCCTGAAGGTTGAAGGTTCAATCTTCAGTATGGGCGACCGAAAAATACAATTGTGAATTACTTAGAACCTTTATCCAGTCATGACTGACGGAACATGAGTACGGTGAAGTAAATAAAAGGTTCCGCTCGAAATTCCGTCCAAATTCCCGGGTTCGACAATATATACCTGAAGAAGGTCAGAGGTTACAGCGACTATAACGTTATTTAAATCACACTCAATATGAGAACAGTAGTCCGATGAATCCAAATAATAAGAATGACTAATCCTCATCTCCAAAAATCAGAGACTATTACAACTACTACTACTACTATTAATAACAATAATAGTTATTTATTTCGAAGTAAGATTTATATTACACAGTATCATAGCCTCTTTATAAATTATTACATTACTAAATTTTAATTTGTTAAAAACAGGCAAAAGTTATACATTATTTACTTATAATGAGTGCTTTTTGACGAATTGATAATTGAATATGGTTAAACTTGTGCTCATGTTTTACATTAAATGCTAATCCCTGTGAGGTGCTAAATTTGTCAGAACAGTTTTCCATTGAGCCATACTACTCTCCAGAAGCTCTGCAACACTTTCAGCAAACTTCATCATCGACAGTCTTTCACAGATCCACGAATAAGGGGCCATGCCGTACGCCTTCTTGTAGTTGATTCATGCTACACACGAATTTTTCTTGTTCCTCTTTGCATCTTGCAACACTTCCTATGCCTAGGAAAGATTAATCAATGGCTGTTTCTTGATACCCCTTGATACATCCGCATTGGCATATTTTCTGTTTATCAGGGAGAAAATCATCACTCAAAGGGTGGTCAGAAGCCTATCTGCGAAGATTCCATTCGACACCTTTCGCATTAGTGGCAGACGTGCGATTGGTCTGTTATTGCCCACAACCTCCCTACAGTGATGATGTTCTTCTCCTGAAAAGTCAATTAGGTACGTTCTTCGAGTCAACCACCACTTGCAAACAGCAACTCGTGGAGTATTAAGACATTCGAACTGTTTGAATTAGAAGCATTTCACTCTATCTGGACCAGGTACCTTGCAATTCTTCATTCTTCGAATGCCAACCTTCACATCGTCAAAGATTATAACAACGTTCTCCATTGAACACATCCTTGAGAAACTTGCTCTGGAATCTCCCAGTTAATCTTATCATTGTGTAGCGTTTTCGACAGAGAAAATCACATCCTTATAATCCCTTAACCTCATCTTCATTTGGGGTACTGTAACTTCCAGCCTCCTTGCTACCATTTAGTTCCTTATACAGCGGAGATTGTTAGTCCCGGAAAAGATTGTTTTGCTAAAAAGCAACACTCTTCCAAACAAAATATCTTCTCTTTGCTGGCATGAATAGCGAAACATTAAAAAGTTCTGACTTGTTGATCGCAAGGATCGATAAGCAAATAAAATTTTATTTTTATTTTTAAAAATAAAATTTTCTTTCCTTATTCATTTTTCTTTCGTTTTTATGACTAATAATAATAATAATAGTAGCAATAATAATAATAATAATAATAATAATAATAATAATAATAATAATAGTAATAAAATCAATAATAATAATAATAATAATATATAAAAATAATAATTATTATTGTTATAATTATTATTTCTACTATAATTTATAGTAGAAATAATAATAATAATAATAATAATAATAATAATATTAATAATAAAAACAATAATAATGATATTGTGTAAGTTATGTAGAGGCGAGAAATACACGTATACATATACACACGAGAAGTGTTAGCATAATTTCTATTCATATAGAGATGACAGCCATTTTTATTCGAATTGATATTTGATAAGCTAAACTCTGCCTGACCCCAGTGTCATTAACTGATGATAATCTTAGTGGGAAACGCGGTCCCTCTTTTCCCAACAACAATAAGTCGTGTAACATTAATTCTACAATAAACTTAGTTCGAATTACATTGGAAAATACCAATGATAAGAATAAAAAAAAATGGTTAAATACATCAAAATGGAAGGATTGATACAACCCGACCGACAATATATATTCCCAGGGGTGACAACCAGATTAGGCAAATGTTATCACATTGCAAATTAGAGACATCCTCATCCACGGGGCAGGATGCAAATCTTTATCAACATGTCAGAATCTTGTAAATGGTTCCGGCTCTTCAACTGACAAAAAAAAAAAAAAAAACTACGACGACCAGAAGTTTTTTTTATTCAATTTATTTGGCAAAAATTAAAACAGTCGTCCTTAATTACCATGTAAAAAAGAGTGGTAGAAATTTACACTTAAGAGATTTCAGTAGTTCAGCATCTATCCAAATTCGCCTTAAATTGCTGCGTTGTTTATGAATTTATTAATCCACTTGGAAGTCTATTCCAAGGCCCAGGGATTCTGATTGAGAAAACGACACTCCTTCGGTTCAATCGAACTCGGCCTTGAAATAGTTTCTTGTAGTGTACGCGCAGACTTCTTTCTGATGTAGAAGTGAACAATAGGTTCCCGATGTATATCAGTTTTTTTACTCACGTCATCCCCCCCTCCCCAACAAGGCATATCGCCACTTGAACGTAAAGGGGCTACTATTTGGGACTATGTATAGGAAAGATTAACAAGAAGTTGGTTTATGTTACATTTAAATATCTGCATATCAGTAAAATCAGAGAAGCAGGTAGATGGAAGGGAATTCCAAAATCTAGCTGTTCGAGGGAAGTAACTGAAGTAGAAAGCTTTTCTCAACAGTGAAGGGATGAGATTTTGTTGCTAAGTTGGTTTGTCGGGATATGCACGTCAAGGGAGGGGGCACAAGTGCAACAAGTGCATCAGAGCACATTCTATTATAATGCTTATTTATGATATTCGAAGCAAAAATAATGCGGTCGTGTCGATGAATATTATATCCATATTTAAAGCAATGTTGGGCAAACATTCAATGTGTATGACGAGGCAAATATCTTTTGCATGGCTTGTTGCACTTTGAAGTTTTTGCATGATAAATTTGACTGATTTGATAGTTGGTGAAGACCAGCTAAGACAGCCTGAAATAAATTTATATTTTGTAAAATATAAAGTCGTTGTCTTGTGGTTCATAACAGAAGAAAATTCAGGTGTCTATAATCGTTTATGGTGTTGGTTGTTGCATGCTTCATCACAGCAGTGAAGACAGAAGAACTCCAGAGAAAGAAAAGGCATGAAGCAGCTTCTTCTTCTGATATATCATTCTGATATAACATGGACATTTGTGATACCCCGCTATAAAACATATGTCTATACGTCGATTTGATACGTGGCTATACAACATTTACTTTTATTTGGTACCGTTTGCAGAAAAAATACATCATTCTCTTCGATACAACAAAATGATTATCACAATGACAGGAGATGCCTATTGATCTTAATCTTGAAAAGACAAAATCTGTAGGTAGGAGGAAAACAGTCAGCAGGAAGAGAGTTGCATAACCGTCCAGAAAAGAAGTTACTGGAATAAAAAGCTGTATTACAATGAAGAATCAAAACAGCGAATTAATAGAGACTAGTAGACCAACGAGTCAAACGAGCTGGAAGGAAAGGATACGAGAATAGATGAGACGATTCTGAAGAACAGGTTTCATAATAATATTTATATAAAAAAAAAACTGAGATTAGCCACATCATGTGTTTGAGAGGAAGATGTTGCAGTGAGGAAGAAAGTGAGAGACCAATCAAATTGCAAAGATGATTCTATACTTTACTCTCAAATGAAGATCTAACAAATAGGATAGAGAATCGCCAGTTCAGATTAAAAAAAGCTTAATGCGCAAGACTTGCTTGAAAACTTTAAGGTCTTAACGTTTTTGTTACAGTGGCAATTAACCAAACAATGGCATTACAAGAACTCAAGATGGCAGCCACCATAGATGTGTGTAACAATAACCTTGACCTTACCTCTAGCATGTCTGACCTTTTGACGATCGTAACGATATCTATCTTGCGTGGAACGCGTTGGTACTGAAAGGAATCTTCTCGTGAATTGTAATAAATTAATACCAAAATAAAATGATTCTTACAAAATAAATTAATTTATTTGCGTTGATCGCTTATCAAGGCGCAAAGGCTACTCGAGGATATAGATTAATGAGTGTCATGTAACTAGTGAGGCAACATTGTGATGATCGACAGTGGTGAAACTTCGTGTGTTTGATTAATAGCACAACATGAACTTGTTCACGTTACACTTGAAAATGACCATGTTATAGTCAGCTGGGAAGCAACCCAACGGTATTATCTCTACAATTATATGAATGCAACTTTGTCTGTGTGTGTGAGAGTTCGTTCCTTATAGACTCCGAAACAGCTGAACAGATTTTCTTTAAAATTTACGGAACTTTAGCGTATAAATCTGGGAATGATCTTAGTTAAGTTTTGTCTCAGAATACCCCCGATAATTACCGATAATCGATAATCAAAACCGTTATTTTAATTTATCTATCATCGGCAAAGCCATTTTTTCCATGTCGTCGCTTAGCAAAAATGATAAAACAACGGGTAAGTTAATAGCGTTTTTGTGTGTGTGTGTGTGTGTGTGTGTTTTTTGCATGACATGTTCTGTAGGTTAAAACTCCGCATGCAAATTTCTTAATTTTTTTTCATTAACTACCAAGAATTTTATAAGACTTGAAAATTTACGTTTTCTTTTTTTTTTCTTTGCATGACGTGGTCTGTGGGTTCAAACCCCGCACGTAAATTTCTTAATGCTTTTTTTTTTGTTTTCGTTAACTGGAAAGAAGTTTATATAAAATAATTTTATAAAAGAGACAGTAGGTTCTCTAAAGTGTAATGCAGAATAATATATATTTTGGACTAAGTTACTGCATGGAGACATGTTAAGCTTCCTCCCGGGCGATTTCACGGATTTCAATAACAATAAAAATATAGGAGTGTGAAATATGTGTTGATCATCATTCAATCCCTGGCAACGTCGGGTCTCCCTGCTAGTGTTCTATAAAGGGGAATCTCTTAGAAAAAAACCGTTGCCCAATTTTCGTTTAAATTTAGGCACACATAGATAATAAACGAAACTGTTAGCATTTGTTGTAGAAAACGAGTGTTTACTGCGAATGTTCTAAAAGGGGGAAACCATACATAGAAGCTTAATTGTTAGTCGTTGTCATAGCAAGGTGAAGGTAAAAAAGAGACATTCTCAACATCACGATTTAAACGTCTTGTTTAACCCGCTTCCCCGTCGCTGTCTTATTACTTCTTGTGTTTTCTATTTCCGCTTTCTACGTTCACATGACTTTCAAAACAGATCCACTGACCTTGACAGGCAGTCACTTACTACGGTTGCTCTTGAATCGCACAAAGCCCCCCCCTCCAGTATGCAACAATGGCTTACATTAAATCGACAACTTTTTTCCTAAGTGACAATAATTATAAACGTTGGAGGTAACTAAGGAATTGATAAAACTTGCATGTTCTTTTTTCAATTTTTTGAAGGCATAGGCACACAATTGTATAATATAAAGTGATTACCCTATGTTTCTGTCTATATCTCAAATTCACTAACAGATCATAGAGTGTGCATGGAGACAACAAACAAACAAGATCATAAACATACAACCAATGTTCATTAGTAGTAAGATCCTCTGGACCAAGATGTAGTAAATCCACCAACGACGCAGAAATTCATAATGGAATTTAACAGGCCACTCTATCCAAGTCTATAAATTTATATCCCATTATCCTATACGACGGACGTTCCAAAATTAAAGCCTTCTATTTTTAACTGAAAAAGTTGAAGAGCTATGACGACGAGAGTGGTACAATTAAAACGAACGACGTTTTTTTTTCCAGAAAATTACCATCGTTCTCAATGCATTTTTGTCAGGAATACAATGACACATCTCTGCAGCTGAGGTATGTCAATGAAAGAGGTTTCTTTCTTAGAGTCTCATACAGTCAATACTTGCAAGGAAGAGTTGAAACTTTCAGGTCATCAATGCATGAGTTCAGTCATGATAACAATGCAATTTGCAATCTCCTCAATTCCGCTCGGGAGAGTATAAAATATGAGGCATTATTTTTTGGAACACCCGTGAAGTTAAATTTATTGAACTGAATTGAATAGATAGTTCGTCTAGCACGCACACACATACACACACACAATATATATATGTACGCACAATATATATATATATGTATATATATATATACACACACAATATATATATATATATATATACGCACAATATATATACACACACAATATATATACACATACAATATATGGAGGGAGAGAGAGAGAGAGAGAGAGAGAGAGAGAGAGAGAGAGAGAGAGAGAGAGAGAGAGAGATGGATATCCGCCGCCAATACGGTTCATCAGCATGATTAGTGAGATTTGAGATGGTGGAACTTTCAAATCTCACTAATCATGCTGAAGAACCGTATTGGCGGCGGAACATGTGTCCGTGAATAGTTTATATATATATATATATATATATATATATATATATATATATATATATATATATATATATATATATATACGTCCCTCATATAAGGACAGCACACAGTGTGACGGTAAGGATCCCGACTACAGCTTCTGTGTTCGAGGTTTCGAATTAAACTTAAGCCAGCCCCGGGAGCACTGTTAACGGTGGGACACAGGTTCCGGGATATACACAGACATGATGACAGAAAAGAATAGACACTCATAGAAACAGTTTATTTCAATAAACATATAATTTATAGAACAAAATAAAAAATGAATGATCAAAAGTTTAATAACTAATAGTTCGTTGACTTTCTCTTCGCTGTTTTTATGCTAAAAACCTTCTAGGCATAGCATTAATCATTTTAAGAAATTTATTTCCACGTCTGATGCAATAATGCTAAAAGTTCAGTCTTAGAAGATGGCTTCCTTTTCTTTTTGCGAAGGTTCCGATCTAATATGCTTGGAAGGTTTTCAATTGGCTTTATATTCGGGAACTGACTTGGCCATGGAAGTTTATTTACGAGGGGCGTGCAAAAAGTAATGCCTCTGACCTATTTCCAGTTGTTTGATCTAGCTGAAATTTTGCATGTGCAATGATTTATTTAATGGTTATGTGGCAAATTACAGCTCTGAACTAATTGTGGTTTCTGTTTTACAGGTGTTTGAACTGAGTCAGGTGTGAAATGGAGCCTGTTGAATGTCGAGCAGTGATCCGGGATTTGTATTTGAAAGGACGCACACCGCAGGAGACTTTTGATGAAATGAAAGAAACTTATGGTGATAATGTCCCATCATATGAGCTTGTAAAATGCTGGCATCGTGAATTCAAACATAGCCGGAAGCCTGTTGAAACAGCTCCAAGACCTGGTCGCCCCATCTTCTACCATTAATGAGGTATCTGTCCGTCAAGTTGAGGCTGCTATTTTGGAAGATCGGTGCATTACTATTCGCCAAATAGCACAAGATGTCAAGATTAGTACAGCGTCTGTGGAAACTATCATTCATGACCATTTGCATATGCATAAAGTGTCTGCCAGATGGATTCCCATGTTGCTCACACCATTCCAGAAGCGAGAACGCGTCGAGTGCTTGAGGATGAATTTGGAGATGTGCCAAGAAGATGAGTCAAAGTTTTTCAAAAGACTGATTACACAGGATGAAACCTGGGTCCATCACTATGATCCAGAGACCAAAGCCCAGTCAATGCAGTGGAAGCACTTGGATTCACCACCTCCAAAGAAGGCAAGGGTCCAGCCCTCCGCTGGCAAGGTCATGCTCACAGTCTTCTGGAACCAGGACGGAGTAGTGATGACAGATTTCCTGGCAAAGGGTACCACAATCACAGGAGCCTATTATGCTTCACTTTTGAGGAAAAGGGAAGCTATCAAAATCAAGAGGCGAGGAAAGATCAGCAAAGGTACCCTCCTCCTGCAGGACAACGCTCCGGTCCACAACTCGCATGTCGCCAGATCAGAAGCACGGGCGTGTGGTTATGAAATCCTCCCCATCCTCCCTACTCTCCTGACCTTGCACCCTCCAACTTTCGCCTCTTCCCAGCCATGAAGTTGTTTTTGAAAGGAAAGCGTTTCCCAGCCTTGATTTCTAAAGTCACTTCGTAGTTGGAGGACCAACCTGGGGTGTTCTACAAAAACAGTCTCCAAAGCTGCATCAAACGATGGGAGAAATGCATAACTCTGGGTGGTTCCTATGTAGAGAAAGACTAATAACTGTGCCAAGTTTCGTTTTTCTACTCTATGGGAAGTGGGTCAGGGCATTACTTATTGCACGCCCCTCGTGTCCTATTTTAGCTAAACCAATGAACAGTGTGACAAGGAGGTCCATCTTCCATAAATAGGGAGTTAACTTGGTTTATTTTACCATTTGAAAATATTAATAGTCCTTCATGTAATATTTAAACATATTTAGCAAAATCGATTTTTGTCGCACTCCACCAGGTCTGAGCGACCATCACTCCAAATTGCACTCCAAACCATAACCGAGAAACCCCCATGTTTAAGCGTTGCCTCCAGTCTTTTAAAGTCAAAGGGGAGCCTACGTACTCATACTCTTCCACTGTCGGGAAATAATGCAAATCGTGACTCATAAAAAAAATGACATTGGTCCAATAGGTCACAGGTCCCTCTACCATCTCACGAGCTCAATCTTTTCTGCGCTTGATATTGGTAGGATGAAGAAATGGTTTTCTTTCTCACATCTCTGCCATAGTAGCCTAGTTTGTAAAGATACCTGACAGCTGTTCTGGAACTGACACCAGCTTTTGCTGCAATGTCAGAGGCTTTGCACCGAGGATCCTCTTCAACATTTCTTTTCACAAGACGCAAGGTTCTTTCAGAAGGATCGGGGCGACCTGGATGAAGGTTTGTGCACTCTTTGTCCTCATTTGTGAATTGCATGATCACTCTATTAACAGTAAAAAAGAGTATTGAAAGATTTCCTGCTATTTTGCGTTGACTAAGACCATCTTCATGTTGACCCATGAATTATCTTCAAAAAAATTCTAACAGGTTTGATGCTCCTTTGGTTCATGATATGCTTTAATTTTGTTAGATACAATTTTAGTGAGATATTTTAAGTTATTTCAGCACTATTCTTATCTGTAAATATAAATAAGTAATATTATTTTAGGAAATATATCTATCTTAGTATCTATTTTTTCCACCACCTCTCTCTTTCTCTCTCTCTCTCTCTCCCTCTCTCTCTCTCTCTCTCTCTCTCTATATATATATATATATATATATATATATATATATATAGTCACGGTTTGTGTGTACGATGTCACTGAATGTCTATTTGGGTGGATGGTGACATCTTACTGTTCCTTCAACGTTATTGTGTCGTAAAGAATCTCCTCTCGATGTCTTCAAATAACTACAGTGGATTAAGTTAACGTTTGTGACGTTTTCCTTCGTGATGGCATAAAGAATTTCCTCGGTATCTCTGAATTTGAATGAGTGATGGCATCCTTTACGATATAATCCCCTCAGACTGTAATTCCCTGTGCACAGAAACAAAGAAGCAATCAACTTTTAGTATATATATATATATATATATATATATATATATATATATATATATATATATATATATATATATATGTGTGTGTGTGTGTGTGTGTGTGTGTGTGTGTGTGTGTGTGTGCTAGTTCATAACGTCTCTAGTCAGCGCCCGCCTCTTTCTCTATTCAACCCCTCTTTCTCTCTTTTCTTTTTTCTCTCACTGGCTTCATGTTTATACTAGCATCTGTGTGTGTGTGTGTGTGTGTGTGTGTGTGTGTGTGTGTGTGTGTGTGTGTGTGTGTGTGCATTATGCTAGATATTTGACATGCCCCCTCACCATTTCCGCCTCGAAGTTCACATGTCAGCCGAGTTAGTTGACCCAGTTGCCTGTTCATCGCTTAAATGGCATTAAGAAGATAAATTCGTCAGATTAAATATTAGTAGTAGTATTCTCTTTTTCTTTTCTTTTTTTTTTCAAGAGCGATCACAGAGTTGTAAGAATTGAGAATTGGTACGGGGCCAGGGGCTAGGAGCGCCATAGAGGCCAGAAAAAAAATAGAGGTCGCACGTGTTCTAGGGAGTGGGAAGAGTATAGCAATGTGACTGGCTGGAGAAAATGGGCTCCAGAAAAAAAAGTCAATCTTCGTTGTATATCTTCCGATTTAGAAGGGCTGAGCAAGAATAAGTGCGTGAAAGCGTAGAAAAGAAAAAGAGGAAACAATACAAAACTTTCCTCGTCGGCCACCTTCCGCAAGCAGTGTCAAACGTCATCTCATCAGCTGTTTAAGAATACGCGTAAACACCTTTCATACCTTTTTCTTTTTAAATGGTGTCGTCCGATTACCAAATATGAAATTGATAATCCGACATCAAATACATAGAAGATGCTGCTATGTCTGTCGCAAAGAAGTTAAACTCCTTTTAGTGAGCTAGTATACTTCTCACACCTGCCAGTATCCTATCTATATATATATCTGTAAAAGTGAGAATATGTGTATGAGGACACTTCTCAACCTATATACTCAACTTGAAATTTGGTATATAAGGTATTCAGACATGAGGAAAACTTTTTAATCGGTTTTCATCCGATAAAAAAGTGTGCTAAGGAGTCAAAATTTTAGAATTGGTACGTGGGAGGCCACCGAATTTTTATCTGTTTTCAACTCTTTCACGATCGCGCATGCGCAGTTGTGAAACATGACAGCTTTCTTATGCTAATTAGTTGGTTTGAAATCATTCTGTAAAAGTCATGTCAAGCTGGTGCAATGGTTATCGTACTTGACTCGCTGTTTTCAGGTTTTGGTTTCGATCTCAGCTTGAGTATTTTTTTTTTTTGGTACTTAAAAGAATTGAACTGTTCTGAAAAAAAAAACCCATAATACTCGCATGCACATGCCTCAGTTTCTGTATTAATTTAGATATAATATTTATGCGTATATTTTACGACCGAGGAACGCCGGGCGGACTGCTAGTATATCAATAAAAGTGAGAATGTGTATGTTTGTGTGTGTGTCTGTGTGTGAAGACAATTCTCAACCTATATACTCAACGTATTTTTGATCTACAGACTCGAAATTTGGTATATTGGGTAATCAGACACGTGGAAAAATTTTAATCGGTTTTCATCCGCAAAAACGGCTGCTAAGGCGTCAAAATAGAAAAATTGGAACTTGGTGTTATTGGATTTTTATCTGTTTATCAACTGTTTCACAGCTGCGCATGCCCGAATCGTTCACATAACATCTTCCTTATGTTAAGAATAAGTAGGTTTGTAACCACTTTTTAAAGATCGTATAAAGCTGACTTAATGGTTATCGCATTTGGCTAACTGCCTTAATGTTTTGGTTTCGATCTCAGCTCGAGTATTTTTTACTTACAAGAAATGAACGTTTTAAAAAAAACAACATAAGACTCGCATGCACATATCTCAGTTACTTTCTTTTTTTTTTTTAACCTCATTTTTTAAAACGAATTTAACGTTATGTTTAATACCGGGCAACGCCGGGTACATCTGCTAGTATTTCTATATAGCTACAATTTGAACGAGTATTTTGCCACATCAAGGCTCGTGTAGTATCAACTATTAGCCTTTTCTTCTATGTCTGGCTGCAGAAAACAGTGTCCAACCTAAAAAAAAAAAATTCTTGCACTTTCTGTGCTTATTTTACATGCATTTCCACAAAATATGCCGCGACAAACTAACTTCACACGCACTCTACCAATTAACAATGAAAATTACACCTGTTTCTGTATAGATTATTGCAAGCCAGACAATCTTTCACTTTAATAGCTTCTTTTCTCTGATTGCTGGATTTTGAAATTCCCCCTACTCCATATTTCTCCGATTGTACAAGCATGCATAAATTTAAAGGTAATGCGAATAAACATCTTGCTGCTCCACTTCCCACCAAGGTTGTCGTCCTATACATCTAGTCTATGACAGTACAGACAATACACCTTACTTGGGTGTAAACATTTTTTTAAATGTTGTTACATTGCGTAAGACTAAAAGACCGTGGATAACATGTGGAACGTTCGATGGGGAAATCCTTTCAAACCCATTAGAATACCCGTGATATTCTCGTTGAAACCAAACAGCTGTCTCTAGTTGTAAATAGTTGTCTCAAAAGATAATGACGTTGCTCACTTTATTTCTCATTTTTTCCATTAAGTCGTCGCTATAAAGAACTTTTCTATGTCTTCAATTTTTCTTTCCAACTGGATTACATTCACATTGCTAGCCTGACTATAACATAAATGGAATCCCGTAAAAAAACAGCTGAGAATACACTTTCTTCTATTCTTAAATAGAGCAAAGATCCGATCGACTTTGGATTATATCTTTATATATGTTTAGTGTTGTTTTTGCTATGTTATTTTCATGGTTTGGTTTGGTGATTTTATTTTACGAGATGTCAATCATTTTGGAGCCATTTATGCCGAATCCAGTCATTTTCGTAAAAGTTTTTATACCTCAAGTTCTTTATATCTTTGAATATTTGTTCGCGTTTTTTTTTTATTAGGTCGTGTTTGTTTTGTGGTATGTCAACCCTTTTTCGGGTTATTTAATGCCGAATACGGCCATTTTTGGTAACATCGTTATGTTTGAAGTTCTTTATATCTTATTCATTCATAGCGTTTATTGGTTTGGTTGTGTTTCATTTATGACATGTCAACCCTTTTCGGACTATATTATGTTGAATCCGGCCATTTTTGTATCTTTTTTATGCTTCAAATTCTTTATATCTTCAAATATTTATTCATGGTGTTTAGTTTGATTGTTTTGTAGAGGAAACTTGTTGTTTTCGTTTTTTTATTTATTTTGCAGAAAATTATGACAAAGGGAGATGAAAGAAAAACAATATCATCAAGGTTTCGTGCATTTAGGTCAAGAAACCGGTATCTTCAGATAGCCTAATCTCGTAGTACTAGTATAATCATGGTAAGACTATGGAAATTGTTCAGGATGAAAACACAGCTAACGATATATTTTGTTCGATTTATCACTCGAGAGGGGAAACCCCAGCATGTTATTCCTATATATTCTGATGACTTTGAAGACTATGCAGATGATATTTGCTAGACTTCTAGTCTATCTTAATAACTAATGTCTCGCTTTCTTGCTATATAACATGATTTCAAAGAAACTGTGACAGGTCTATAGAGATATTTGGCTTGCAAAACTAGAAAGTATAATGATCTTTACGTATATATTATTCTTATTATTTGTACTCACTAGAAGTTCTCAGACGGGTCATCATCAGACATTACTCACTGAAAACAACTGGTGGTGTTCCCTAGGGTCTGGGTGATAATAAATCCGTTTAGGTTTCCAATACGTTCTACTGTTTTTGACATCAATTTACAAATTGCTTAGAGTCATCGGATTTGGGTATTAATACACTTGTTTCCAGATACTAGCAGTCGTTGCACTCTTCAGTGGCAATTTGATTAGTGCTTTCTCTTCTCAGTATTTCCACCATTCCTGACCCTAATTGCAAATATACCATTCGTCTTCATGTTTGAAATCTAATCGTCGTCGTATCGATTCTTGCATTATTTTGGAGTTAGTTTGCTGCATTCATTTATTATGTGATCAATTGTTTCATCTCGTTATTTACAAAATCTGCATTTACTGTTTACCTGGTGTTTATCTAGTTTGTGTGGTATCAGCCTATGCTGATATATTTTCTTTTGACAGGGATGGCACAGTTTGTAAGATTTCTTGCAGTTTTAGTACCCTTGGTTTCATGTGGTGTTTCTTCTTTTTTTTTTTTTACTTCTGTTGCAAATTCCATGTTGCTCGCTAGTGTGTATAATTTGTATGAATTAGTTTCCACGTTCGAGGATTTCTTAAATTTTCAATTGTTTTCATCATTGCAGTCCGTTATATAGTCTTGGCCTTCCCCTTGATTCCAATTTCTTCTATTCTAATTTTTTTAGTTTTTTGTGACGTCTCCTATTTATTCTACAATTATTGGTATTAAATCGACTTTCTTTATATTTCATATTACTTGAAGTTCTTTTGAAAGTCCAGTATATTTGCCTCGTTTTTTCATCTTTTTGATCTTTACCTTGTCGTCTTCTGAGACGACAAAATGTACAATTTGGTTTCTTTCATTCTTGTTTATGATTATAACGTTCAGTCTTCTTGGTCGGATTAGTTTATCTATTTGCATCATAATGTTCCACACAATTTTGTGATTTTCGTTTTTCATTACTACTACAGGCTTCTGTCTTCATATTTAAAATCTAATCGGTTTCATACTTTCTATTTTCTCCGTGCTGTCGTGTCCCTTCTTGCATTCTTTTGGGGTTAGTTTGTTGCATTTACTTATGTGATCGATTGTTTCTTCTTGTTATTCACAGAGTCTGCATTTACTGTTTACCTAGAATTTATCTATTTTAGCTTTAATGTAGTTAGTTCTAATCAGTAGCAATTCCGTTTCTTTGCTCAAGTGTTCTTTTCTTGGCCATCTTGAGATTTGTTCATGAATTTCTCCATTTATCATTCTTAGGAATCGTCTAGGTTGTTGTTTCTCTTCACACTTCAATTCTTGTTTTTTATTGTCTGGTTAACTGTTTTCTGTATTGTTCATGTTTATGGTGCCTCTTGATGCAGTTATCCGGCTTTATGCGCTGTGAGTTATGTGCTTTTCCAAATTAGGTATATATATATATATATATATATATATATATATATATATACATATATGTATACACAAACATATATATAATATATATATACATACATACACACATATATACGCACACACATATATACACATATATATATATATACACACATATACATATAAACACACACATATATATATACACACACATATATATATACAAACACACACACATATATATACACACACATATATATATACATTCAAAAAAGTCATTCTGAAACTAATTTTAAATACAACCTCGCATTTGAACATTCACATGAATCACATTCGTATTAAATTTGATCTATAGTCATTAGACACCAATAAAGCTAAATTCAATGAATTTCAATTTCTTCTTAAACGCCCTTAAGCTTACAAATTAAAATATTTTCTAGAATCCAAATAATAGGATTTGGATTATAACAGGAGTAAGGATTCTAAATATAAGCTTTTACATAATTACATCTTCATTTTGATCTTGCTACGAGGACATAAAGATGCGCAAAATGCGTTATGTTTTACTCGCTGTAGGACGGGTATTAATTTAGTTCAGTGCAATAGAAGAAGGTAGAATGTATCCATCTGATTTTTCTGATTTTTAAAGTTGAGCAATGGCAAACAATGGTGACGAAAAGTGGCATCGCAAACAAAAGAAACGAATAATGACAATAGAAAAAAAAAACAAATTACTCGGTGTATTTTTGTATCAGTGGCTTACAAAAACTATGGCCACTTTGCTTCTAATATAACGGAATCACAATTGCTCTTTTCCTTCAGTTAACTAAAGATCATAGCGGTTAAGTTCGACCCCCTAATGTTGTCGTGCTGCGTTCCGTTTTCCACTCAAAGCGAGGCGCAAATGGTGTCCTTTTGATGGCGTGCTTTAGAATAAATACGCCGTATTTCTCTGAAGTTGTAGATGAATGGACCGACATAAAAAAAATAAACATGGCGACTGTGGCGAATGGTTTGAAACATTTGTTGGTATTTACTATCTTCCCAGAGGGTATATTTGATCGAAGGATGACTACACGTAGAGGGGGGGGCTACTGTCGTGTGGCGAGCAAGAGCAGTTTTCACTATTAATCGACAATTTGCCAAGTTTTCTTCATCTAGAGAGAAACGCAATTGTAAAATGAGTAAATATACTATCACCAGACATTTTCTACACACCTTGCAAAATGTCTAATCTATCATGTTTCTGAATTTTTAAGATGACGATTGATAACTCGTATTATTTGGATTCTTCGGACTACTGTTTTCATCTTGAATGTTATTTTCACAACGTTTCGGTTGTTATAACCTCCATAAGAACCCGTGGCATAGTGTACAAAGTACTTAGTAAAATTTTAATCCAGTTGTAAGTTACACTCTTTTCGGAGGTGGGTGAAGGTTCAATCCTTACTGCAGGTGACACCTAAAATACAACTGCGAGTTACTTAGAACTTTTACTCGATCATGACTGATGGGACGAGAACATGCTACCTCTTGTGCGTTAAATAAACAGTTTCATTCGAAATTCCGTGTAGATTTCAGAGTTTGACAGACAGACTGCCAAGTTTGACAAAAAGATTCCCGAGTTCGACAAGATGTACCTGAAGGTGGGCAGAGATTATATTGACCGAATCGCAGTGAAAAAAAAAGCCCACTCAAGATGAGAACAGTAGTGCGAGTAATCCAAATAATACGAACGATCTATCATTGGGATTATTCAAATAACTATTTTCATATTGGCTGATATTTTTACAACGTGTAGGCCGATGTATACTTCGGCCTTCTTCTAACATAATAGGTCCTGTACTGAAAGGCAAGCTCTATACCCTATCGCATCGCCGTAGTGTTGCCTACCTGTGCTTATTTTACAAATATTTCCACGAAATGTGTTTAGAGGAACTTACTGCTCTTGTACCCCCTTAAATTAAACACCCCATACTCACCGGACTAGCAGCAAAATCACACACCTTTACTAGAGGTCCCTAGATATTGGAAAAGTTTATACTCTAATAGTTTATTTCCTCGGAACACTTGCATTAGAAATTCCGTTTCTGTTCCTTGTTTCCCTGACGGTAGGAACGTGCAGAAAGTTAAATGAAATGTAAACTCCCCACTAAGAGCGTGCTTTATAAATCTAGTCCCATATCAAGTAGACCCTTGTGCTTCAGTGGCAACATACCATATTTCGGTTAAATAAAAGTTATAAATTTAACAAGAAAGTGCACAAATATGGTGTATTTATTTTCACTACCAACAACTAGTTATATATAACACATATAGAACTAAATTCAACTCCAATAGTTTCTTCCCCAGAACCGCTAAACTTTGGAACTCGTTTCCGGGATTCTGCTTTCCCAACTGTACTGATATGCAGAAGTTCAAGTGTAATGTAAACAGACATCTTGCTGCTCATCTCCCTTCATAATACCCCTGCAACTTATGTCCCCGATAATAGACCCCTACTTCAAAGTGGCACTGTGCATTGTTTGGGGTGAAAATTTAATAAAAAAAGAAGTAAACTTAACCAGGTTATGGCTTGGGGTGTATAATTGAAAATAGAAAAAGATTGTAGAATCACTGCTTTATATGCTTGTTTCGTACCATTCTCCTGTTTATTCACTGTGCCATTTTACATGTGCCATTTTCCTCTCCATTTATTAACATTTTCCGGTTACCTCTTTGTATTTGTGTCAATTTTGCATGTGCTATTTTTCCTCTCCATGTATTCACTTGTTAAACTTCTTTTACCCTTTTGTCATTTTACAGTACCATTCCAACCTATGTCATTATTATCGTTCATCCTCAGGATCATATAACACTATTGGAAGTACTTACGTATTGATGATTTCAGATGTGATATTAAATTTCAAACCAGAATCAGCTTATTTTTGTGGAGAGCTGACAATCAAAACTCAAAACGTTTTTTTTTTGTTGTTTGTAGCAGAAATCACACTTTTCTTGAATAGTTAAATAAATGAACTTGTGAGTTTCTTCATCGTTAGTTTCATAGTTTTATATTTTGTCTGTTCTCCCGGCTAGTAGTAATTATCACTTTCTAGATTGATTGCATAAATATTAAACACTAGTATCTGTAGGTATTTAAAAAAAAAGTTGTCAATATTTATTTAAAAATATTATAGTTATAAAGCGTTTTAAAAAATATAGTTAAAACCTATTTAGAAAATTGAGAACAAGTAGTCAACTAGCAAATACACACGTTCCAACTTCCTGTTGTTGAATGCTCTCATGTCTGCTCATTATGACAGCCTCTCAACATAGCTTCATAAATACTTAGTTCGCTTCCATTTAAATGTTAATTGCTGTTGGTCGAGATGAAAAACACTAGCCCGCAAAGCCAAGGTTGTGTTTGTTTACTGGGTTCGAATCTTTCGACTTGCAGTAATCATCACTTTTTGCACTGATGATTGTAAAAACATGAACCACTAGTGTCTATAGGTATAAAAACGTTGTTCATATTTATTTTAATAAATAAATATATATATATATATATATATATATATATATATATACATTATATATATATATACATAAAATGGGTTAAGAAATTCCAACGAAAGAAAAATGTATATTTAAATAAGGGGGGTAGTCACCAACAATGTGTATTTTTTAACATTATTTTATTATTCCGTGTCTTGGTTTTTCATTGAGAATTCTATTTGGATCATTGTAATAATGTTTTTAAATCATTGAAATCGTTTTTACCTGTTTCAGACGTTCTGTGAAGCGTCACAGAACGCTGAAACGCTTCACAGAACGTCTGAAACGCGTAAAAACGATTTCAATGATTTAAAAACATTATTACAAATATCCAAATAGAATTCTCAATGAAAAACCAAGACACGGAATAATAAAATAATGTTAAAAAATACACATTGTTGGTGACTACCCCCTTATTTAAATATATATATATATATATATATATATATATATATATATATATATATATGTGTGTGTGTGTGTGTGTGTGTGTGTGTGTGAGTGTGTGTGTATTTAGGCATCAGTTTTCATTAAAGTGAACACAAGATAGAAACCACTGCTTAATGATACCTTTTTCGATTTTCTAACGATCATTTTTGTGCTAAAATATTTTCTAACGATCATTTTTGTTTTAAAATAAAAAAAAAGTTCCATATGTATCATAAACGTTATCGATTCTTCGTCTAATCATCATCAAGTGTAAAAGCTACTGAAAAAAAACTGGAGAAGAAAAAAGGAATTTCAACAAGTAGTTGTGAAACGAGCGTTTGAAAACAGTTATACGTCAGGAGAACGTTTTATGGAGAGAGGTCGTGATACATACGGAACACAAAAACGGCCATGAGAAAAATTGAAAAAAATAAAATAGAGCATAATTAAGTAGAAGTTTCTGTCATTTCAACAATGATTGGCGCAATGTATTTCCTACAGGAAGGAAGGTTAGAGAATCTACATAAAATCTAGAAGTGTCTTCTTATGCAAAATTAACCAGCAAGAAAAATGGAAATATTTCCGAATCTGTAAATGTAACTTATGAAGCTATGGAGCAAATTTTGTCAGAGTGGGGTCGAGTTTTCCAGACATTATGTACGTGTATGTGAACACATCGGTTCCCGCTGGATCACCGAAGTTAAGCGGCGTTGAAGATGGTCAGTACTTAATGGGTGACCATTTGGGACGTCCAGGTGCTGTATGTGCTCTCCGCTTATCTCGGCATTGTTTCCAGTCGTCCTGGACTTCTCCTTGCCACTGGACTCTAACGGTGCCGATTCAGGAGAGGTGTGGTTGGGGGGGATTGCGCAACCCTTGCCTCACAATTTCATGCGTAGCTGCCCCTACAGGGGATATCCTTTGTCTTTCGAGACTAAACGAAAACATCACTGTGAAAAGAAAACGTTAATTTCAATGCATTACTTATATTCAGCATTATTTAAGGATTATTACACTCCTTTTCGGACTCTGGGTGGAGTTGGCAACAAGAAACAAAGAAAAGGGAAGTGTTAGTAGTACTTTGAAGGCATACTTAATTTTATTTGTGTGCTTTTAATAGCGCTCTAAACGGGAGCAATAAATGTAACATTACAATTTTATGTTTGTTAAGCGATATATAGTAATCCATAAGTATCCTAGATAGTGTAGACACAGCGTTGATCCAGAAAAATATTTTTCTGGCTTTTGTTACCTCGGATAGGTAGAACTATTCTACGTAGAATAAGTGTTTTTGATGCCGCATTATCCAAGAGAAAGATTTTAAACGCATTTTGTTATACCATTGTATACCAGAAAAACTTCTCTATCTTGCTTGGGAGTCAGTATTCAGTATCTGAGATATTGATAATGGACAAGGGAAAGATAAAAAACTCAGCGTTGTTTGGGAATACACTAAAATAGATTATGTGTTTCATTATATTATTAAGGGGAGAAGAAGACGGTGAGAAACTTGCCTTGCCCAGGAATAAACTAAAACAAATGTAGATTTAATGATATTTTGGAGGATGCAGGTGCAGGAGAAACTCGGTGTTGCTCGGGAGCAATAACTATAAAATTCCAATTTCAGGTGAATGAGTTACATAGTTATTTTCAATGTATTAAAATGAGAGGAATGAATAGACTGAGGTGAAAGAGAGTGACAAGAGAAGTATAGATGATAGACTGATTGGGATAGGTAAAGAGATAGGGGTTGGAATATAAAGATGTTACACACACTTTTAATCATACTCTATTTTGTTTTCATGACCCTGTGCAACGCAAGGTAGATCTGCTAATCTCTCTGTATATAACTCAATGCCCGTGTATGTGATGCAGGTGTTATCCCTATAGAAAGAAATGGTTATACAATCTCTCTCTCTCTCTCTCTCTCTCTCTCTCTCTCTCTATATATATATATATATATATATATATATATATATATATATATATATATATATATATATATATATTCCATGAAAGGCAATGGAAGTGTTCACAAATCTCTAGGCGATCCCTAAAGGGAGCCATCAGTGCATAACGCTATTAGAACTTCCAACGTGCCCTATCTTTATAAAATTTAAATCATATGTATAAAATTTGGTCGGCGTGGATATGGAAATGGTTCCAAATCTCTAAGAGCCCTTCTAATCAAAGGGAGCAATATGAACTGAAGCCTCTTTAACACTTTAAATATATCTTATTTTTGTCGTATGCATAAAATTCTTTGAGGAAGACAATGGAAGTGGTACTGTATATCTACGTTACCTTTTATGTCAAGTAACTACGGCCCCACCTCTAAGTGACTTCGGGTGACAAAGTCCGCTTAAAACTTTTATCTGATTTCAATTACATTTAAATACGATACTAATTAAGAAAGTAATAAATTTCAGCTTATTCCTACTATATTAGGAGCGAAGGAGGCAAAGTGGTCAACAAAAACAAAGCAATATGGTGTTATGAATATAGTTGAAATATATATACGATTGATTCTCATTTAATCCCGGGCAACGCCCAGTTTTATTGCTAGTATTCTGTATATTGATCGAGTTAATATATATGCAAAAGTAATTCGTATGAAGTAGACATATAGGTTCTTTTATTGGATGTTTTTCTACTATTTACATTAGCTTCCGTGATTCTTAGAATAAGGAATGCACAAGAGGAACCAAATGAAGGTTGCCAACATCTCAGCTCAATTGATTCAATGAAAACGTTAGCCATGTAATAAATATACAATCTAACAACCTGATCGATACTCTTTACTGATTGTGGATCGATACTGGATCACAACAAATACAAAACGTGACAGAGCAACACAAATGCTATTTAAAGCAGAAGTGTGACAGAGCAACACAAATGCTATCTAAAGCAGAAGTGTGACAGAGCAACACAAATGCTATCTAAAGCAGAAGTGTGACAGAGCAATACAAATGCTATCGTAAGGAGAAGTGTGACAGAGCAACACAAATGCTATGGAAAGCAGAAGTGTGACAGAGCAACACAAATGCTATTTAAAGCAGAAGTGTGACAGAGCAACACAAATGCTATCTAAAGCAGAAGTGTGACAGAGCAACACAAATGCTATCTAAAGCAGAAGTGTGACAGAGCAACACAAATGCTATCTAAAGCAGAAGTGTGACAGAGCAACACAAATGCTATTTAAAGCAGAAGTGTGACAGAGCAACACAAATGCTATCTAAAGCAGAAGTGTGACAGAGCAACACAAATGCTATCTAAAGCAGAAGTGTGACAGAGCAATACAAATGATATCGAAAGCAGAAGTGTGACAGAGCAACACAAATGCTATTTAAAGCAGAAGTGTGACAGAGCAACACAAATGCTATCGAAAGCAGTAGTGTGACAGAGCAATACAAATGCTATTTAAAGCAGAAGTGTGACAGAGCAACACAAATGCTATCTAAAGCAGAAGTGTGACAGAGCAATACAAATGCTATCGAAAGCAGAAGTGTGACAGAGCAACACAAATGCTATTTAAAGCAGAAGTGTGACAGAGCAACACAAATGCTATCGAAAGCAGTAGTGTGACAGAGCAATACAAATGCTATTTAAAGCAGAAGTGTGACAGAGCAACACAAATGCTATCTAAAGCAGAAGTGTGACAGAGCAACACAAATGCTATCGAAAGCAGAAGTGTGACAGAGCAATACAAATGCTATCGAAAGCAGAAGTGTGACAGAGCAACACAAATGCTATTTAAAGCAGAAGTGTGACAGAGCAACACAAATACTATTTAAAGCAGAAGTGTGACAGAGCAACACAAATGCTATCTAAAGCAGAAGTGTGACAGAGCAATACTAATACTATTTAAAGCAGAAGTGTGATAGAGCAACACAAATGCTATTTAAAGCAGAAGTGTGACAGAGCAATACAAATGCTATCGAAAGCAGAAGTGTGACAGATCAACACAAATGCTATTTAAAGCAGAAGTGTGACAGAGCAATACAAATGCTATTTAAAGCAGAAGTGTGACAGAGCAACACAAATGCTATTTAAAGCAGAAGTGTGACAGAGCAATACAAATGCTATCGAAAGCAGAAGTGTGACAGAGCAACACTAATGCTATTTAAAGCAGAAGTGTGACAAAAACAAATAATATACGTGGATGTATCTTAAACAAGATAAGGAAAATAGTCGTATGTATCTACTTAAAATAAGGCCCTAAAAATAAATAGTGAAACTTCCCTCACCCCCAACAACAACCCAAAAAATATACTGGAATATATTTAAGGTCCTTATTAAAAGAATTTGTTTCGCAATGTAACTTCAGTGCAAAGAAAGTAACAATAAGAACTTCGTAAGTATATTTTTATGAGGGTGGAGGGGCGCTATATTTTTGGCATTGACTCTATAACTATTGTTCACACTAATCTGAATTGGGGAGGTTGGGAGGGTATACTGAATGTATCTACGGTAAAATTAGGACGTCCCATTACGGTTTGGGTCAAGGCCAGTTTCACGCTATTCACAGCATTTGATTGGCCGCGTGCAGTCGACATGAGCAGCGGATGTGACTGTTTGCCTACAAAAATGAAGTAAAAACGTGCACGAAGAGGTCAAACGAGATGGGGGCTGCGGCTGCGGTCAACGGACAAACTGATGAAACTCACTAGGAAGTAATTTTTATTTTATTCAATTTAACATTCTTGTTAAATAAAAAAAATCACGTATATGTTAGCGGGACCGTTCCGAAATTGCCTGGGAAATTTTAGGAAACAAAGAAACTCCAGTTCACTCTGTCTTTTAACAGAGAAGTAATCACTGACTTGTTAGCTTGACCGCGCCGTATTGTGAAGCTTTGTTGTAGTTAACAGGGAAGCGGTTTCATTGTATTGTGACGCACAGATGAACAGTTTTTGGAAAGAAACTCTGTTCATGAAAGTTCTGTTTGTTTGTAGGTACACAGAAGAAGATGCGACAATTCTTTGCAACGTTTGTAGTAAGACAAGTTCTTGTGAATGTTTTAACAAGAGAACCATAGATTGTAGCTCTGTCGAACATTTATCACAACAATAGTGATAGAATAGAGAAAGATTAGCAACGACTCTTCTGTTCAAAAAGTTGGTATAGGGTTAGGGTTAGGGTATAGGAGAGATCATTACCCATGAGACTACGAAGTACCTATTTTTAACCTTATCAAGACGGAGTTTGATAATTTTTTTTTTAATGTGGAGAAAATACTGCTACCCAAGAGAAGGGGGGCACTCAGTATTGGAGTGAGATGAAAACTTGTCTCAGACTAGAAGCATTCGTCCGTAACTGAGCAGGGACAGGGGAATGAAGTGTAGTATCAGAACAGACACTACACTTTGTTCTTAACTTGATTGTTAAGTTGGTTTTAAAATGTGTCAAAAGAAGAAAGAGTGCTCTGGAATGTACAGCTTCATTCTTAAGACTTTCTCTTCATTGAAGAGAAAGAGACAGGGTAAAAACAGCTGTGGATACGGATGTGAACGAACAAAAAGGGAAGGTTTAGAATTAAAGATAGCAGAAAGTTGCGCGAGGAATTCTGATGTAGAGATGGCCGGTAAAGTGGGAGTGCTGATCTATTAGTCTTTTTAGATGTGACGAATCGCTACAGGTGGCAGAAAGGGAAGATGTAAGTAAATAAACAATACGTTGTAAATTTGAGGATGCGGAAAATATTACTCATATCCTAGTTCCTTTAAATTTTGGAAGAGTGGGAAAATAATATATTTCTCTGGTGTAAAAAAGTGATCAATTTGTCCTCTTCTCTTCTTGTTTACTCAAACTTGGACCTAAAGAAACTACTGTTTGGAGTCATGTTTACACGAGACTGTGTGTGACGTTCTAGATGTTTGTTCACATTACATTCAAACTTCTGCATGTTAGTAATGTAAACGGTGAGAGAATTCGAAAGTTTAGCAACCCGAGACAAGAAGCTATTAGAGTAGAAGTCATACCGGCATCTAGGGACCTCTACAGTGAAGAGGTGCGATTTTGCTGCTAGTCGGGTTTGTTGGGTTATGTACATAGAGTGCAATGAGTTAATCAGTGCACATTCCATTAAAGTACTTGTCAAATAGGCATAAGGATGCAACATTGCGTCGATGGGACAGGAGTTAGAACTTGGTTGATAGTCTGGGATCTATTAGGTTAGAGTTTTTGTTTATCCTGTCATAGAGGAAGAGGTTAGTGGTGGATGCGCTAGGCCAGATGTGGCAACAGTAATATAGAGTGCACTCATCCTAGTATGCTGGCTTCTCAAAAGCACACATGACTTGGTAAGAAGGTAAATAATACGCCTTGACAACCTTGAGACCTTTTTAGCTCCAGGCAGAAGTCTGATTTCATCATCATCATCAACAACAAGATAAAATAAAAGCTATAATAATCTAACTCCATCACAAATTGGGGTCAGATTCTTTTTTTCAATTTATCTCAGAATAAAATTATCGATAAATCTTTTATTCTCACCAGATGTCAAAATGAGTTGACGATATGAACTACCCCATGCTTTCACCATTGAGCAAGGTATTTATCCACAAGTTATATGATGGGTCTGTGGAGCTTGAACCGCTTCAAGTATTTAATTGCAAAGCATTTATTTTATAAAGGACAGTTCTCTATGTGTATGCAATGCTAAAGCTTTAAAACTAAAAAAAACCAGAAAACAAAACAAAAAATAACCTCAACTATTTTCTTGATCGGATAAATAATATCTAAAATGTATGAAAATATATTAGTTACTGGACTTTGACCTGGCACATATTCGTCAGATGTCGACTGTTTTTCAGCCACTAAAAATAAATAATTGCCTTTTTTCAGTGAGTTATCTCCCTTTACATCGACTGATCCCTCGAAGAATCTCTAAAAGTGCATTATGGTCCGGGAGAAGAAAGATGAACGCAGGGTGAAGGATGAAGAAAAATGGGGTAGAGGAAACGATAAATAGAAGTTTTAATATATGTTACACTTTTACCCTAAATAAAACTGTGTGACCCAGCTAGTTATCATATCCAGTGTAGATTTACAACAGAAATAAATATTTGGACATTTTTAAAAAATGAAGCTTAAAACCATTTTACCCCCAAAAGTGTTGATATGCCGTCAAACAAATCAACCAAACCAACATTGTTCCCTCTTCATTTTCACAAAAATAAAAGGATTACATTTGATAAAGATTAATAAGCCGTAAAACTAATCGCAATAGTAACTATAGTTGTAGACGTTATACATTAATACTAACTGCTCCTTAAACGTTGTGGATATATTTTGAAACATTTCCAGATCTGACAAATAAACAATATCCAAATTGTATAAATTAAATATTTGAAAACTTTTACATGAAACTACTTACACGAAAAATTACAGAATAAATAAAAAAAATATGGAGATGTTAAAAACGGTTTTACTAAAATGACTGGTTTAAATGAGCGAAAAAGGGTTGCTATGCCGTCAAACAAAAGCAACCAAAGCAAACACCATGAATAAATATTTGAAGACTATTATCAGTTATTTTAAAGATTAAGCCTCTCCATCTTTGCTCGTAAAATTCAGTGTGCATGCATACTTATTGAAGCGAACCGGACACACGCGACTTTATATTATAGAAATTGACCGAATAGTTATCGATTTAACAAAAAATGCAAATAGCATAGAATAAAACAAAATTTTAAAAAATCTCAATTATAAGTAATTTTATTACGTCATTAAATACAACAAAATGCATTTCGGTTTTTTAACTGACCCCTATCTTCATTGAAACGCCCGACTTAATGCAGTAGAGAGTTTGTGGTGATTGAATCAGGAACTTATTTCTACGAACGTTAAAATGTAAATGGCTATAACTGCGAACATTCTTTCCTTCTCCGCTTCGTTAGAATTCGATTTCCTATTAAACCCAAAAGCTAACAACGTTTCACATGAGGACGTTAAATCAAATAATGTTCAACCAATGGAAATACTTTAACCCCCCACAAAGTAACATATATTCGTGAAAGTAATAAGCTAGTGCTAAGTTGGAAACCCCTTTAAAACGAGGAGGCAAACAACTAAAATATTCAGACATCGCCGACTGGCCTTAAAAACAGAAACCACAAGGCACGCTTTCGTCTAAAAACCATCTTGTGTCCTTTTGAGGCCGTGAGTGATAAAAGGAAAAGGACATTACGTTTCACAGTCCAACTTAATCTACACAAACGCACTCCAAAGGCACAAAGCTAACACACACACACACACACACACACACACACACACACACACACACACTACCAAATTTACAAATTCACACAGTGAACATTTTGGATATGTAACTAATATTCACTCAATCTCCTTACCTAAACACGTGTTAAATAATGAACGTTCTCATTGCAAAAAAAAAAAACAAAAAAAAAAAAACTTTTACATTCTTTTACTTATACAAAATATTTTGATATCAAATTTCGTTTTTCTCAATTTCTGTTTTTTTTTTACAAAGCACTATGTTTTAGGTAGCAATTGTTACCTGGTGACTATTATTTCATTGTTCCATTTTTGGTTCCCCGACAAAAGAAGGGTGGACCTGTAAATTCATCCTTGTCTGTTCGTCCGTTCGTCCGTTTGTCTGTCCGCACTTTTCTCAATAACTACGCCTTGGAATTTTAAACATGATATGAGTAAAAAATTCCGAGAAAACTCCGGTTGCCCTCCTAGGGGTGCCTTTCGGGTTAAAATGGCTAAAATTGACACTTTTGTGCTTATAAAAAAAACTTGATGCCTTGGATTTTTATAAAACTTTCTGAAAAGTTGTAACTAACTGATTTCTATATAATTTTGTTTGTCTATACTTCGCGATAAGTCTTGGGTATGTCCCAGGGGCTCTTTTAGAGCTAATAAAAACACACCATTTTTGGGACTATTTTACCAAAATTTTCTGTATATCTATTTAGTAGTTTTACATGGTGCTGAACTCAAATTAAAATATGTTAAGGCCTTGAGGGCATTTGGGGCCAAATGTAGGGGGAGGTAAATTATGGACTTAGTCATTTCTTTGTTTGCATGGTACAGAAATCAAATTTACATATGTCAAGGCCTTAAACTGCACCATTTATTCAATTTTCACCAGGATTTGACGCCCTGGGGATTTTTGGGGCTAAATGGGAGGAGGCAAATGCTGAACTTAGTACATTTTTTTAATACCTCGTTCACTGTGTACTCACGGGGGACCATGCATGCTTCACTTGTTTTCTTCAAGATGACCTCTACCAAAGCCAGGGACCACGCCACAAGTTTCCTCCTGCCTGCGTATCTTATGCAAATTTTCACTCACTGTAATCAACGTACTTGCATTTGGTTGAATTAATAATTTAATAACTATGCGATGTCATAATTGATTTTAAAAATATTAAAAATAATCTCTAAAATTATTGTTTAAAAATGTCGAAACTGCTAACATCTGATTTAAAAACGTCAGATTGATTTTATTACAAAAATAAGCTAATATATATTTTCTTTCAAAACATGCAAATATTAATTAAGAAAAAATGGTACAAAGCGAAGCAAAAATTAGTTATTCTTATTATCTATTAATACGATAGCGTGGGTGTTATTTATTTATTTTCTATATAACGCTTACATCCAAATAATTTAATTGCAATGGACTTCCATTTCATGTAATAAATAATTTTACTAAGAATTATTTATAAGTTTTGGTTTCGGTTTCGATTATAGCTGATGGAACTCAAGTCATTTATTTTTTTTAAAATAATTTTATCAAGAATTTTTCATAAGTTTCGGTTTTGGTTTCGATTATAGCTGATGGTACTTAATTCTATATTATATTATATATATATTATATATATATTATATATATTTATATTATATATATCATATATATATTATATATATATTATATATATCATATATATATATTATATATGTATTATATATATATATTATATATATATTATATATATATTATATATATATATTATATATATATTATATATATATATTATATATATATTATATATATTATATGATATATATATTATATTATATATATATTATATATATTATATATATATATTATATATATATTATATATATATTATATATATATTATATATATTATATATATATATTATATATATATTATATATTATATATATATGCATTATATATATTATATATATATATTAAATATATTATATATATTATGTATTATATATATATATATTTATATTATATATATATATATATATATATTATATTATATATATATAGTTACAAGACTATTCGTGACCCGTTGGTCAGTATGTTATACAGTGTGACCCAAAAAAACAGGCCCCGTGTACACATAATGTGATATCTCCATTATTTATTCACCGATTGCCCTTATTTTACAGGACATGGCACAACCTACGACCGTGAGTACACCAAGCTCCCAGTGGGGGCTGGGACAAAGAATACACTGTGTTAAATTTTTCTACAAGACAGGCTCGTTGAAGAAAACCCAGCACAGTTTCTTGCGTCAGTTCGAATGTGAAAAGGCTCCATCCAAAAGCAGAATTCAGAACTGCGTGGACCACTTCGAGAAGTATGGGACCGTGAAGAACCTCAAAGCGGCCAGAAAAAACCGTCCAAGTCACTCGGGACGTCCCAAGAAGCGAACAGCCGAGCTGGTCGAAAGAGGGAGAGAGTCTCTCCAGCAGAGTCCGAAACGCTCTGTGCGTAAGCGAAGTCAGTCCCTCGGTATGTCCCGTGAGACTTGCAGGAGAGTGCTGGTGAACGATATCAGGGCTTACTCATACAGAATACAGACGCTGCAGACCTTTACAGCCTCAGACAAGAAGCAAAGGAGGGGTATGACAGTCAAGATGCTCGAGAAGATCGAGGAGACAGCAAGTTCTCTTAACCTCCTTTGGACTTCAGATGAAGCCCACTTCCATCTTGATGGAAAGGCGAATTCCAAGACAAATATCTTCTTCGTCCTCCAGACCCAATGAAGTAGCCACCAAGATCCTGCACTCTCCTAAGTGCACGGTGTGGGCTGCAATCTCGGCCAGAGGCATCATTGGACCAATCTTCATCGAAGAATCTGGCGCAGCAGTGACAGTCACCAAGGAGCGGTATGTGGAGGTCTTCAAAACCTTCAAGAATGAGCTCCAGACCATCTACCCATCGCTCATGAGCAAGTTCTGGGACCAGCAGGACGGAGCAAGTTCTCACACCTCAAACCTGTCCCGAAATTGGCTGAAAGAGTGATCAGTCTTAAGACTGATTTTGAGTGGGCACCCCATAGCCAGGACCTAAGCCCCCCGCCATATGTTTTTCTTTGGGGCTATCTTAAGGACAGAGTCTACGCAGGGAAACCCAGAACCATCACGGAACTCAAGGAAGCCATCAGGGAGATGAGAGCCATTACCAATTCGGTCTGTAAGAACGTCATGGACAACTTCGTGCTGCGCCTCAAGAAATGCACGGAGCTGAATGGAGGCCATCTAGAACATATGCTGTAGAACGGAGGAAAAAAGGTCAAAGACCCTAGTGTTTTGATGTGATGTTTTGAATATAATAAACTAGTTATGACCAAAGTTTCATTTCATTCGGACAAAACACTAAGAAACGGGGCCTAATTAGAGTTGGCCCCGTTTTTTGGGTCACCCTGTATTAGTTATGGAATTAATGTATGAACATGACACTTGTGCGTAAAGAAAATAGTTTTTTGTGACATAACAGAAACATTTCTATGAAAGTATATTAAAATGAAAAAATAATATAGATAGATTTCTATGAGTCTTTCTGTTTATGATTGTTTATTTTTGAAAAAAAAAACTTACAGCCATTGAAATATAAGTGGTTGCCATACTTATAGATAGATGTGCACTGAACAGATACCATAACACTTAAAGGTAAATTCAAATTTTGATATATCTTTTAACTTAAATGCGAAACAAAATAAACAAATGAGACTCTAAAAACGTACACGGTAAAACAATACGTTTTATTGTCGCGTTGGTTATTTATTTGTCACGCAAATTAAAAAAAACATTTTTGGGGTTATTTATTTATGTTGGTAGTGTAGATGAAAATGTATGAATTTTTTTTAAGAAAGGTGTATTAAAAATGGAGAATAAATTAAAAATAAATGAAGGCGTTGAGTAAATCGCCGTTGTAAAATTCTCTAATGTTTGTCACGCGTGTTAAAGTAGATTTATTTGTAAGAAAATAGCGTTAAAATAACTCAAACATAATACGGAAATGAACGATGTAAAAAATGCAGAAAGTATTAACAATTGTTTATTTGGATAATTTAAACGCGAAAAAAAACAATTGGGACGCTGAAAACGTATACAGTAAAACAATACGTTTTATTGTCGCGTTGATTATTTGGTCATGTAGGTCTGCGCAATTAGAAGTCGTTACAAGGTCATTTTAGCTTTATATATATATATATATATATATATATATATATATATATATATATATATATATATACACAAGGATTTTGGCGCGATTGTTAGATGGGAGGTTGAACAGGCAGCAGACTATGTAAAGTGCTCTCTGGCATCCAAAAGAGCCTCGCCTTCATTCTACAGTAGAAGCGGTTCAGGCGAATAGCAATAAAGTCTCCATTTAAACACCGTGGGAGAATAGACTTTCAAGGAATCCACGAAATTATATCCCAGCTCGACAGAAGTAAAGTCTTTGCCGAATTGATTGTCGAAGACATATCCTTGATTGGTATGAATAACGCCCTAACCCTAACACCCACTCAAGCTGTGCCATGCCGAGAAATTGGGATTTTCCTCGCCAGACATCGGACTATTTTTTAAGTCGCTTTTCTTTATGGCGGGGTCAATGTAAAGAGATACTAAACTTGTTTATCAAATCTTTTCAATCTCACTTTCTGCTACAAGTTTATTGTTTGTCCGACATGATACGTAGTGGCAAAAAATATTCGTTTTGTTAGAAAAGCTGTCCGGCTGAACGCGCGCCGAAAGGCGGGCATTTACGCTGAGTGAACACTTGAATAGATCAGTGTTGTAGCCAACCTTGAAAGATACGGGCAGCAAACACACACAAAAAGCGCCGTGACCCGTACCGAATAATTTCTAAATGGCTTATATATCCAACCAGCACGGCCACCCGGCGTTGCCCGCGTTTTATATATAACTAATACGCACACAGATCTTGTTGAATTGTTGACATTAGTAGTTTAGCGGAAACAAAAATACCAACAATACTAAATCCATACAGTAAATCTATAAGAAAGACACAATTCGGTATTAATGAGGAGTAAAATATACTGAACAGAAGAGAAAATACAATAAATCATGAGTGCTTATACGTCAATCCAATTGTTAAGTGAGCATAGGCTGTGTACAACGCGGAGAGACATATTCTCCCCCGGTCTTTATAGTAAAGTGGAAGATTTCATCGTTATCCGTAGGGTGGGCACCGCAGCACTTATGTTATCAATTATTTTTACTCCAATTTACGTCAAGTAAGTCACTGTTATTGAGACATAGAGGATATTGCGAATTAGGGACCAGATATATAGGTGGATCTATTTATTATATTTTTACATGTAAAGGTCCAGTTTCTGAATATCTGAGATGGGGATTAATGTTTAGTAATATTTGGATTATTCGGACTGTTTTCATTTTGAGTGTTATTTTCACAACTCTTCGTTCCATGTACTTTGTTGAACCCTGGAATCTTTCTTTCGAACTTAGGAATCTCTACTGAATTCCTAATAGAATACTTTATTAAATCCACGGGGATAACATCCTTTCGTTCTAGGATTGTCCACAACGACTCATGACATAATGGATAAAATACTTGGTAAAATTCACTTGTTAGTTACACTCTTCTGGTACACTCAAAATATAACTGAGAATTATTTATAATTTCATTGGATGACGAAACGAGTGCATTCCCAAACCCGTACATAAAATAAGGACTGTTGGAAATTTCGTGCAGATCTCCGAGTTTGACAAAATACAAATTCACAGACGTTTTCTTTACAAAATATACGCTTTCAAAACCGAAAACTGTACAAACCAATCGTATACATATATGTTGTTTCATCATCAAACCACCCAACGATGGTTGATATGCCGTAAAACTTAGTAACCAACGTTACGCTCGAATCGTTTTCCTTACAGTGTAAACATCTCTCGGACCCCCACTTCGTCTGGTACCGTCGAAAACGAACAACCAAACAAAAATAAATGAATCTGACTCGGCTTTTCTTTCTAGCAAAAGACATTTATTATCATTACAATGTCTGCTTCTTGTTTTTTTTTCGAACTGTTCATTTCCTCTGCCATGAGATTAACAAAACCCAGACTGTCTCGACACCAGACTAAATGTTTCTCGGCACCACTGAGGGACCACACGTCCATCTCACTCGACTCGCGTTTTTCTATCTGCCCGACTACGTGGTGCATTTTTCTCTGCTCTTTTCTTTTTCTTCTGACGAAAGAACGCACATACTTCCTAATTTGCATATGTGCTTTTTCGGTTAATATTTTCACAGGCCAGCTATCCTACAGCCCATGCTGATATTTTCTCACGCTTTCATGAGCGCTCTGTTACAAACAGATTCATGATTTTTTTTTATTGCTATTTGACTCCAAACAAAGCACCGAGATTTAAAAAAAATATTGGATTAAAAAATAATAAAAATGTGGATGGTTCTAAGCTTTCAACACTATAAACAAATCATGTGTGGATTTCCGATCTCATACGCCGAAATTGACGGAAGTGTATATCATAATCTTATATAGAAATATGGGGTTTGTATTACTGTACACATAGATTCGAAAAAGTTGACAAAAAACAAATATAAAATATATTTAAAAGGAATTGATCATCCAAGAAAACGGATCAACCAGTAATTGCCTACATTAGACAAAAAGAAGGCCATGTCAACGCCGATCACATACAATGAACATGAAGATATAGTAGAGAGCGGCGATTGACATATAAAGGATTATGTAGGAATAAGAAAAAAATCATCCCCACTAGATTGTGAAACCAAGACAAGAAAGAGTGATTTCTTTCCCCAAAGTATGATAGCAGAACTCCATCTTTGGACTATGTTCCTATTCTACAGGGAGAAGATTACGTCAGGAGTGAAGTATTTTCTTGAGAAGTGGAATGACCTAACTCTTTTTCTAGCCAACTTAGTAACATTTTACGTAAATCTTTCATTTCAGGTTTATGTAGAATTTCAATATTAGAAGTTTATTAAAGAATGGGCTTCCGCGAAGAAAGTGTCATCCATTTTGTATTGGGGAGAAGTGATGTATGTAGAATAAACTCAAGTTGGGTTCATGATAAGGGGAGTAAGTTCCGGACATTAGATATCTAGGAAATTGGATGTTTTCTTCTTAGGATGAATTTCAATTGAAAGGCCATAATGTCTAAAAAGAAAAAAAAAATGTAACTTCTTTATGGTGTTGTTGTATTGTCTAGGTCTATCTTTTGTGATAAATCGGGCATCAACCCAGAAAGACCTCCCTGTAAATTTTTGAATTTTACGAGGAGCGTGCAATAAGTAATGCACTTGACCTACTTCTAGTTGTCTGATCTAGCTGAAATTTTGCATATGCAATGATTTATATCTCTACGGATTATGTGGCAAATTACAGCTCTGAACTAATTGTGGTCTCTGTTTTATAGGTTTTTGAACTGTGTCAGGTGTGAAATGGAGCCTGTTGAATGTCGAGCAGTGATCCGGTTTTTGTATTTGAAAGGACGCACACCACAGAAGACTTTAGATGAAATGAAAGAAACTTATGGTGATAATGCCCCATCATATGACCTTGTAAAACGCTGGCATCATGAATTCAAACATGGCCGGAAGTCCGTAGAAACAGCTCCCAGACCTGGCGTTTTTCCATTGATGGGGCATCTGTCTGTCAAGTTCAGGCTGCCATTTTGAAAGATCGGTGCATTACTATTCGCCAAATAGCCCAAGATGTCAAGATTAGTAGAGGGTTTGTGGAAACTATCATTCATGACCATTTGCATATACACAAAGTGCCTGCCAGATGGATTCCCAGATTTCTCACACCATTCCAGAAGCGAGAAGGCGTCGAGTGCTCGAGGATGAATTTGGAGATGTGTCAAGAAGATGAGTCAAAGTTTTTCAAAAGGCTGATTACACAGGATGAAACCTGGCTCCATTACTATGATCCAGCGACCAAAGCCCAGTCAATGCAGTGGAAGCACTTGGACTCACCACCTCCAAAGAAGGCAAGGATGCAGCCCTCCGCTGGCAAGGTCATGCTCACAGTCTTCTGGGACCAGGACGGAGTAGTGATGACAGATTTCCTGACAAAGGGTACCACAATTACAGGAGCCTATTATGCTTCACTTTTGAGGAAATTAAGGGAAGCTATTAAAATCAAGAGGCGGGGCAAGATCAGCAAAGGTACCCTCCTCCTGCAGGACAATGCTCCGGTCCACAACTCGCATGTCGCCAGATCAGAAGCACGGGCGTGTGTTTATGAAATCATCCCCCATCCCCAATACTAACCTGACCTTGCACCCTCTGACTTTCACCCCTTCCCAGCCATGAAGTTGTTTTTTAAAAGAAAGCGTTTCCTAGATTATGCAGCCTTGAATTCTGAAGTAAAGTCGTGGTTGGAGGATCAACCTGTGGTGTTCTACAAAAACGGTCTCCAGAGCTGCATCAAACAATGGGAGAAATGCATAACTCTGGGTGGTTCCTATGTAGAGAAAGACTAATAACTGTGCCAAGTTTCGTTTTTCTACTTCTATGGGAAGTGGGTCAGAGGCATTACTTGTTGCACGCCCCTCGTACACTAACAAGTTTGTGGAGAAAACCTTTGTGTCAAACTCTCTCAAGATCTCTTTAGATATATCTAAAGCCATTGCTCTAGAAATGTATTCCCATCGATAATTTCAATAATCATGTGCGATATTACAGTCGCCAGTAGATATTGCAGGCCGAAATACATATTAATTGTTCCTATGCTTGTCTCCCCACGAGGGCTGAGTTAGACATAAGGTCGGTTTTTAGTGTGAGGAGAATCCAACTCTCCAAAACGCGGCACTCTGGATAAGAAAAAAAAAATGAAAATCGTCTCAGTCATGAAAGATTTCTCCTCCACTAGCTGAGGGCAGAAAAGGTGAAGTGTAGCATCAGTACAGATACTACACTGTGATCTTGGCCCGAAAAATATTGATTGTTACTAAAAAAGAGTTTTTTAACTAAAGTGGTTGACAGCTTCTTGGTTTATTGCAGGTTCAAACAACTTAATAGTAAAGCGATCGGTCTGCACTGAGATACAAAGTAACCTCACTAGTATTTTTAAATATCGGACATTCCAAGAAGTTTTCCAAGAAGTTTTCCAAGATGTGGGAAGCATTTCTCATTTAAGAAACGATTGAACAACTGCGTGACGATAAGAATCATTTAGAATTGCAACGACATATATATATATATATATATATATATATATATATATATATATATATATATATAAATCTATATATGGTATTTAAAAATAAATATTAACAATTATGTTTATACCTACAGACACTAGTGTTTCATGCCAAAGCAATAATAAGTGTAGAAAGTGCTAATTACTGCTAGCCAGGAGATTTAATCTCAACAAATCCACCTTTGACTCTATAGCCTGACGCATTTCCCCAGACCACTGGCAATTAACAAATAAGGGGAAGGAAATTAAGTACCTATGCATGCCATGTCGGCGGGCGTTCATAGTAAACAGTAAATGAGAGCATTCAACCACCTTGAAGTCGGAATGTTGTATTTGCGCTAATGCTGACCACATTTTTTATCGTTCATCTCTGTATATGCTCTACCTAAATGTTAAAATTAAAAAAAAATACTCACCATGCTGCCTAAACTATATATTCCAAAATTCATAATTCTCAGTTTGTTATTTTAAGAATTCATCCTGTACAACGAAATTTATTACCTTATTTTATATACATATATATATCTCATAAACATTAAAATTTGCAAAAAAAAGATTGATGTCCATGTTATTCACCGTGCTGAATTTAAAAATATATACAAAATAATACTGTGAGTAAAATGAACACATTGTTTAGTGGTAAGTATTAAATTAAAGAGATATAAACAATCACAAACATTCGCAGACGCATATATATATATATATATATATATATATATATATATATATATATATTAGTTTCTATTTATGTAGTTGATTTTTTTGTTTTTTTTTAACCGATTATTGTGAATTTTGCAATTCAGTGAGTAATATGGTTCATTATTTTTTGCAAACCCATATTTTTTATATGTTGTAATATCCACGTAGGTGCGTCTATCTTATTTTTCGTATCATTTACAACAAATAATTCTTCAGCCACATATAATCGTGTGCAGACAATTGTATATATGTTAATTAAGTTCGTAAGATCAACTACGAATAAATATTTTTTAAAAGTGCTCATTACAAAGCAGATTTTTATATTAAATAAAAAATTATATGAACACACTTGAAATTGCCGTGCCGAAAGAATGCATTGACATTGAAAAATGTTAACTCGCGTAAGCTTCTCTTATGTTTGTGTATATATATATATATATATATATATATATATATATATATATATATATATATATATATATATATTTTATTTATATTTATATATATATTATATGGCATTAGCGTTTAGTTTCATAGAAGTACATCCAATGAAACAACGTGTCTACCAAAAAGTGCTCAATGAGTATACAGGGGGGAAAAAGGGGAAAAAGCTATTTAAATAAAGGAAGTTATTTGGAGAAAAGAAACTGATCCCAAGAAAACGGGTGTGTTAATGTAAAGAAAAAAGTAAAAAAGAATTTGAATGTACTTACAATATTATAATGTCGATTGGCATTTGTATTGATGCGGGGTGGATGAACGTAAACTTTATAAAGTTCATTTGATTTTTTAGAAAAATCAAATTTTATTTAATTTCCATTTTTAAAATAATAAGCAAGAGAACCTCTGTTTTATGTTTGAATGATTCCGTGTCAACCTTTCGTCTGTTAAAATAGTCTCGTAACGGTGTTTTGATTGTAAGAAGTGGTAGACTGACTATTTGGACGGATTTTTCTCAGGCGAAGATTCGAAGGTGGATACATGTTTTTTTTAAATTTTTTTTTAATAAAAATTATATTCATAGAAATTAATTATTCTACTGTAAGTGAAGTGTCGAAAGTAACTAAGTCCATGTATTGTTATCATAGATGTAAAATATAAAGTATATGAGGCATTTTATCTGATTAGTTATAACATTTAATTTAGATAACAACCTGTATTTTGGGTTGTCATAATGTCAGAAAGCTCTATCAGCAAAATTAAAAGTAATAAAAATGCACGCATTAGAAAAAAATTTGCAGTTTTTGTTTGTTATTAATATTTATTTATCTAATCGATAAATACGTACACTCGTGAGCAAAAAATGGGGCAAACAAATTTTATACATTTTATTGCACTAAAAGCTATATTGGACAAAGAACAATTGAACAAGGAAACTTAAAGGAGACTAATAACACAGAACGAGACATTTAATTTAATAGATGCTTAATGGAATCGCATACCCTTTTCATTTCTTTAACAGGCCAATCTTTTTAGACATGCCCTCAACCAAAGTTGAACATGTGGAGATGCTATTCCATTCGCTTTGTACAGCTTCCCACAGTTTGTCATTGTTCAAAAAAGTTCTTCCGGCCAATGCATGAGATATTATGAACCAAATATTCTCGATTGAGTTTCAATCGGGGCTTCAACCTGGCCAAAATATCACATGAATTGAGTGATCAGAAAACCATTTTTCTGTGACTTTAGCAGTGTGTGCAGGGGCATTATCATGTTAAAAAAATAATGTTCCTGGATATTCCCAGGTTCTGAATACTTAGTAACAGTTCTGTATCTAATATTCGAATGTCTTTCTTTGCATTGATTGACGTTTCACATCTAATAAGTTCCCCAATTCCTACTGCAATAAAAGTTCCCCATACAATTATTCCTCCATTCCCGTGTTTAACTGTCGTTTTTATGCAACTTGGCGAAAATCTTTCTCCAGTTCTTTGATTGCACCGTTCAGGAGCACCGGAAGCATCACTAACAAGAAAAATCTTGATTCTATATAACCAGACAACATTCCTGAACCAGTCTGTATCTTTCTTGCCATAACATGAGAAAAATCTCTTTCTATCATTGATGTTCTTCTTAGATAAAAATGGCTTCTTTGTACACCTTTTAGAGGAAAATCCCATTTCTTTCATTCGTCTAGATAGTGTATATCTAGAAAGAGAATTTCCAGCCCCTGTTTGGAATTCTTTACTATAGTCAACATGTTTTCTTTCGATCCTTCAAAACAGTTAATTTAAGCCTATAGTCGTCCTTCAAAGTGGATGCTCTAGGGCGACCAGATCCAGAGTTTTATTTTACCAAGCTTTCGACTTCAAACCTTTGACCAATTCGCTTCAGTGCAGAAAAAGATATTTTCACTTTTTCTTTTATTAAAATATCAAAATCTGCTTATAAGTTATTTTAGACTGCCTTAATCCTGCAATTCAGTTTTTTTATATCCTTGCCAAGATGCGGTCTTGCCATTGTTAGGATCAATTTTTTCACTTATTATATGCTATAATAATAATGATCTGCAAAATCGAAATTTTCAGTTAAAATTAACAAAAATTCATGGAAAATTGGCCCATTTTTTTTCCCATGAGTATATATATATATATATATATATATATATATATATATATATATATATATATATATATGTGTGTGTGTGTGTGTGTGTGTGTGTGTGTGTGTGTGTGTGTGTGTTTTCGTAAATGTAATGTAAAGTCCGAAAGAAAACGTACGCATTCGGAATGTTAGAATTTTTAGTACTTGTGCAGTGTACGAATTATGTTGAAAGAATAACGTTATTATTTAGAAAGCCATTTTTAACATGAGGAGGGATACTTTAACTGTTCTGCACTTTCACCTTGCAATTTAATAAAAAAGAAAGGTACCATATAAATTTAATTTAACTTTGAAATACTATCTAAAATGTAATACGGTGAGTACACAACAAAAACACCGAATATTTCTTGAATAATAATAAAAAGATAAGGTATGTCTTCGTATGTTTTAATTAATGTCTGGAATGCTTGTTTTTATAAAACTCTTCATCTATCTTTCTCTCTCAAGGCATTCATGAATTTATTGTTGATCATCACGCAGATACCCGACGGAATTACAGAGACAATCACTGACCAAACAATATAACAATATTCTATTGATTATTATTATTTCCATTACTACGGTAACTGTTCTCATCTTGATTGTTGCTGTCAAACGTTTGTGCCCTATTACAATAAGTAGTAACATGATTAAATGAAAATTTCCCAAATCCATAACACAATTGTCAACATGAAACATTTGGTGCAACGAGTAAAGTTGCTGAGTAACAATCGATTCGTGGAGCTGAAGGTTCACTGCTCACTACAGGAGACAATTGCTAATAATCTAATTAAAAGATGCAGATGTTCGCCGGTATTTATGCAACGAAAACAATTCAACCTCATGAATGAAGTAGCAGTTAGAAATTCCGTATATACAAGTATACCAAAAGATTTCCGAGTACGAAAAGATGTTTGTTGGTTACTTTATAAGAATAAAATAAAGGCTCGTTGGAAAGGTAAAGACCTGAATTGTGTAGGAGCTATGTGACATTTGCCCTTAAGGTCGAACAATAAGGGGATCATCTATCATCCAGGGCCTATTTTTAGCAATTTTTTTTACATCCATAACATGTTTCAATTGTAGTCATTTGTTTTCCTAATTTTGCATAAAAATCACAAATATCTAATATTTCCCCAAAACGTCTGACTTTGAGGGAGGGGGGCACTAATGGTTTCAAATGATCTGAATTTGAAACCGTAGCAGCAAATTTTAGTCTCCCCTTCATCAAGGTCATGGGTTTGGGAGATATATATATATATATATATATATATATATATATATATATATATATATATATATATATATATATACTAGTTATTCCAATATTTTAGACGATTCCAATATTTTACAGATTCCGACTCTTTATAAATCTCTATATATTTAACTACAAAAATGTTATTTTGTCCCAATTGCTGTTAAAACATATTTTAAATGTGTATATATCAGACGTAAAAACACACTTGTGAGGGGGGGGTGATCTAGAGATTTTAGCCTTACTGGAAGATTAAATCATTAAATATTTATTATTTTATTATTACTACAAGCAGTGGAAGATGTTTCTTCAAATAAAAAATAATAATTATAGGAATCGATTTTGGCATCGGAAAATATGCGCATTTTTTTCCAATTCCGATACCGATCCCGATACCCCCAATTCCGATTAATCGTCCCAACACAAGTATATATATATATATATATATATATATATATATATATATATATATATATATATATATTTATGTACCTCCCAAAACATATGCATACATGTATAACATATGCATACATGTATAAGTGGAAGAATTATATATCATTCAAACACGGTAGCGTTTGAATATATGGTTAAGTGGCAGCTTTATTCATTTAGAAATGCTTTAAAGGTTCACCGCTCACTCATTTTCTGACCAAATTTCAAACAATTATTACAGTTTACAGATCACCTTCTCAGCTATATTGTTAAAAAAAATATTCAATTTTCGTTTAGTAAAACAAATGTTATGATTAATTTACTGGTGTTCAAAATCGTAAAAATGCGTAAGGAGGTGAGCGACGTTTTTTATGACTGGTTTCCATAACAACAACGTCGTTTCATCAACTACTGTTGCTACTATTTCATCGCTCGCGAAAAGAGAAGTAACAAGTGAAACAGAGGGAATGAAAGCAGACGAGTGCCTACATTGTTTTACATATGTGTATGTTATGCTTATGGGGGAAAAAAATAAGATTGAAATTAAGCAAAGAACAAGTGAATTTACTGGAAGCCTGAAAAAAATCATGGATTACAACAGAAAAATGCGAGCATGAAAAGTAATATGGTTCAGCTTAAACATGGGAAAGAAAAGAACAAGATATTCTAGTAAAAAATATAATAAATTTATAACTTAAAATATCGCAGCATTAAGAATTTTTTTAACAATTCGATTTAACATTATATGATCAATTCTTAATGCTGCAATATTTTCAGCTATGAATTTATTATATTTTTTACTAGAATATCTTGTCCTTTTCCGCCAATTTTGAGTCTAAACATTTGAAATTTTAGATATAGGTACCTTGGACATGGATCAAACTTTTTAACTTAATTTGAACCCCAAACAATAAATTTGGGTCAAAATTAAAAAAAAATTTGACCTCTTAGCCAATTTTTAATCTAAACATTTGAAATTATACATAAAGTGTATTCAGAAATAGGGTAAGCTTTTTTTTTATTTTAAGTCATATTTTATTTTATTTTTAATTTTAAGTCATATTTTATTTTTAATTTTATAAACACTGCTATATATTGGAGTTGGGTACAATATAATAATCAATAAACTATTGGCTCTATAACAATATAGTTATAAATATCTCTCTATATAAAAATATAAAATGCGAAATCCGCATATATTTAAACATATTTTATGAACAGGCCATGCCGAGGGTGGCACTACTATATATTGAATACAATATAATAATCAATAAAAAATTGACCCTATCGAGCAGAAGCCAGGAAAACCATGACTATGCACATGCACTACGCCCATAGAATGATATTGTACGACTATGTGAAAAGAAAAGACGGGGAGAGGGGCTGCTTTGTATAGGAAACTGTGCAAATAACACAAAAAAGAATTAGAAAAATACAAAATGTAGAACACCGAAAGAATAATTACTGCAGCAAAAGACACAGAAAAAATAAACAAGAAAAAAAAGAAGGGATAAGGGCTCGGACAAAAAAAAAAAAGAAAAATGGGAAAACAAACAGCTACACGGACGATTTATAAGGAAGACAAAAGATGATACTCGCGAAAATACATGGCCATACTACAAAAATGAAACATAGACAGAGAAACTAAATTTTTAATAACAACCGCACAGGATAACGTAATTAGAACCAACCACATCGAGTCAAGGATTTACAAGACGCAAGTAAACAGCAAATGCATAATCTGTGGACAAAGAGACGAAACAATCAACCACATAAGCGAATGCAGCAAACTAACCCGAAAAGAATATAAAAATAGACAATAAAAATATATTTAGCTGTTTCAGCAGGCCACAGGGTAAATAGCAAGGAGACTGAAAAATTGAGCAAATACACAGAGCTGAAAGAGATATGAAGAAAGTTAAGATAACACCAATAATAGTAACAGCGCTAGGAACAATACCGAAAATGTTTGCAAAAAGAATGAGAGATGGCTGCGAAGATACAACGTATAACAATAATGAAGACGGTTGAAATAATAAGGGAAACCCGTTGAATGCAAAGACTAATTTTACATAAAGTGAATTCGGACATAGCGCAAGCCTTTTAATCGGTTTTTGGCAGAAAACTTGACTATCAAGAGGTCAAATTTGAAAGAGCTGACCTTTGCAGTCTCTACCAAACTCCTCCGCCAATTTTGGGTCTAAGCACTTGAAATCTTAGATTTTGGTTACTTGAACATGAGTCAAACTTCTTATGCACATAAACTTAGACCAGTACATAGGGTCCGAACAAAGCTGAACAGCTAGTATATGTATATATATAATACAATGTGGTACACTCGTATTGCTATAAAATCTCGTAAAGAGTGAAACAGAGAGAGAGAGAGAGAGAGAGAGAGAGAGAGAGAGAGAGTATAACCAACTATTTACCACTTCCCATAGTTTTGATGGCCCCAATCCTAGTTTGTCCAAATGTATTTTTCGAAAAAAAAGCATTCAAAATGTAACTTTTCTGTGATCAGTCCAACGAGAGGAAATCATTATTGACTAAGTCAATTATTTTTATTTTGGCCCATTTAAGTGTCCCTTTTTAAGCGCATTCTATGTCTAACTTTGCCTCCGTGGGGAGTAAATAAGTAGGGACTCCGAAATTGGTTGCGAAATTTTTCGTGAATTAATCACGTTGCGTGAAATTCCAGCTTCGATCAATTGCAGAGATAAGGTGTTTTCTTGCCTTTTTTTAAGCATCGTTATTTAACCTCCCTCCTCCTCTGACATCTGTTCTACTTAATCGTATTGGTAGGCACCTTAGCGACGTCGACGACGAGAAAATAAAGTTCCTTTCGTCGTTGTTCCAACCGTTTATTTACTGGCGTCCCGCTCCCATGTTGCCCGGGAATATTTTTACTTTCAATCTGATTTCGATCGTTGTCTTGATTTATGTACATCTACAGGAGAACAGAGTTAGACACAAGGTCGAGTTTTAATGGATGGGAGAGGGCTACAAAGTAAAAATTGACTTGGTTTAAAGGGCCCTTCCCTTTACTGCATGAAGATAAAAAAGATGAAGTGCAGAATCATAATAGGTGATTCGAAAAAAAAATGCATTTAAGAGAAAAACGTTATCACGTACTTACGTGTCATGCTGAAATTAGTATAAATTTCAAAAATGACGAAAAATGGTCCAGTAGAAAAATAATTATAAGCAAAAACAGAATTCTTCGAAGTTGCTGTTTTTCACTGTAAACTAACCTTTTTAGAAGATCGAAATTAAGGGGACATAACTGCAGCCTATCTTTAACTTGCTTTGCGCAGAATCCGATGACACCATCTTTCAGGTCGGCCATCTTGCTTTTTATTGATATACTGCACGCCTTTTTCTGAAATTCAGCTCTAGCGCATTTTCTACTGGACCATATTTTGTAATTTTCGGAATTTTTACTAATTTCGACAGGACAGGTAAGTAGGTAATAAAGTTTTGCCATGAAATGCCTCTGTTTGAAAATACATGATTCGGTCGAAAGTGCACCACACAATAGATATTACATTACTACATGTATGTATATGTATGTATATGTGTGTATATGTATGTATATATGCGTATATAAACACATATAAGTGCATAAAAATAGAAAACTCAATAAAGTAAATTTAATACACATATGTATATATGTGCATAAAATAAATGAAAATAAAAAATAAATGAAAATAAAATTAATCTACAAATAAAAAGAAAAAGTAAACAAGTAAATAAATAAATGAATGGAAAAAATTAAAAAAGTAACAAAAACTAATAAAGTACTGATAAATTGATAAAGTAAAATATTATATAGTATCACACACCAGATTTAATTAGAATCTAAAACCCATCACTATTAATTTGACTTTGTTTTCTACGTGGATATTTAAACTCATCTTCGTGTTTCATTGCCCTGGCAGTTTCTCTCTTTTGAAACACTTATAGTTTTTTTTTTTTACATCGTTTTTCTTTTTGACAAAGGGATGTTATCGTGAAATATCAAATACATTAACCATCCCGGTCCCACAAAACAGTAAGTCGCCATTTACTGATTTTATATTTGATGTTATATGCGACTTTGAAAAATAAATAGACATACGGTATTTCACTATTCTACAAGAGTTTCATCTGTTTGTCTATTTTGTTCATTATCTCACACCGGTAACTCACATCTCTATAGCCTTCTTATGCACTTATATATAAATATACATATATTTTTTGTCCATTTCCACGCCAGTTCACATATTGCTATAGTCTTCTAATATACTTATATTTTATTTACTAGCAATGCTTCAAGCAAAATATTTTTCCCTTATATATATATATATATATATATATATATATATATATAAGATTGCTGAATTTTTTATTTATTTTTTTATTAGCGATTCCGTACTAATTTCTTTCATTTTTTCGCTCCCTGAACGTTTATTATAAGAAAGGAGTTATTTGCCCTTTGTTTACAATTTTTCCGCCCACATTTTTAGGATGTATTTATTTATTTATTTTTTTTATTTAAATATTATTTATTTATAACTATTACGTGCATAAAAGTCATCTATATACATGCATGTTTCAGGGTTTACTCCTCATCAGTATTGTGATTAATGGTATTCATATTGTGTTGACTTCTATACTAGATCTGCTAGTAAGTGATCTCCGCTCAGCATACGCGCTGCATCTTTGGGTTGTCTGACTCTTCATCGTCCTTCTCTGCCTATAATTTTTATTTCATCCTATAAAGTAAGGTTATTTTCCTTTTCCCTCCATATATGGTCAGTTATACGCAAGTCTTCAATATCTCCACCTGCTACAGTTTTTCGTTGTTTTCTAACCTTACTTTTAATGGGCAAGATGTCTCACCTTCATATAGTTTTTAATCTCTCCACGTATTAGAGCACTTTGATGATCTTCTGACCTCACATTAAGCGGTTGGAATGTCTTATTTTTGTATAGTTTCCCAATTTACACGTAGCTTCATACACACAGTTCTTTATCACAATTTTTCCGAATTAAGCACAAAGCGATTCAAAAATATACATTTGTTATAATTTTGTTAGGTTTTAAAATTTACACAGTTTAACGATTAATAATATTATAAACATTTGTATATTAAATATAAAATACGGTTTTACTGAATGTTCATTTGGTTACCTACGGGGTTCCATATTTTGTTCGGTAAAAAGAGACAAAAAATATGAGGGAGCTACAAAATGCTTAATATTGTGCAATAATATTTTCAAATTGGTTTTAATCTGGCGATAAAATATCTGGCAAGAGTCATGTTTATATTAAAATTTAATATTAAAAAAAAAATTAAACACAATTAAAAATTTATGTTATAACGGAACATTTTGAAATAATGGAATTTTAATCGTTTTAATCTTTTAAAAATTAATTAATGTTTACGAAGTTTCTTTTTCTTGGCAATTCAACTGATTTTAGTATATATTAATTCGAAAAAACGCTATTAAAAAAAACATAATATTAAATTTATATCAATTTTTTAATTGCAACTTCAAGGTAAATTTTGGTTCAATATGTGTATTAAATTTTTAAAAAATAAATATTTTTTTATTTATTTGAACTCTTATGTTTCATAATAAATAGAAATTTTGATAGATTTAAATATATTTTGTTCGAATTTTGAAAAAATAAATATGGGATGGGGAAAACGCACTAAAAAAATATTTCCCTTCGTATATTTTACGGAAACTGCATTTTATATGTAAATTCATTCTAAAATGGATAATATCGAAAATTTCACGAAAATCTGACCATTAGTTGATTTTTACTAGATTTATTAAATACGAGTATGTTTTCACGTTCGGAATGTCTACTACACGGGAACGTTATTTTAAAGCGCCAATTATGCAAACACGATTTTCGTCTCGCAATTTCATTATTTTCGTTTGATGAAAATTTTTTTTTTTTAATTATTACTGGTTTATTTTGCCCTTCTTTTAAATGGTACAAAAGTTATACTGATAATATTAATTTATAATAAAGTTACATCGTGTTACGTATAGGATGGGGTAATTCTGTGGTGAATTTTGGCAGTCCCTAGAGGGTAAGTAAGTAAGTAAGCTCCACGTATCTTTTCCGTCATACAAGAAAGAAAAGAAAAAAACTGGAAAAATAGATGCGAATCAAGTTTATCACGTGGGAGACATTCACGTGACAGTGGCTCACGTTCGACGACTGTAGTATTTATTTATTTATTTATTTATTTTTTTTTTTTTGCATAGATGTGTTTATTTACGCGCCAAACCTGTTCCTTTGATGTGTCTTGATACTTTCTCCCTTTTCTAATTCCTCCTCCATATTTTCTCATGTCAGTTCTTTAATTGTTATGAATATTTCGCAAAATAATAACTCATTCTTGTATGGCAAATACAGTACGAAATATTCAAGCTCGTAAGTTACTTGGATTATTTTGGTAAATACGCTTATTCTGTGTTATCTTTTACACACTTAAATCTTATTTAAATTTAATTAATCATATTACATTAAAAATTAATTTAAATAAGATACACACGTATATATATATATATATATATATATATATATATATATATATATATATATATAACTTTATTCGATTGGCAAAATTTTTGAATAATTATAAAGAAGTGAACCATCGCGAAATATTTTTCCTTTTCCTCACCCCGTTTTCCATCTTATTTTAGTTGATTGAATTTACGCGATGGTTCAGTTCTTTAAAAATTATATATATATATATATATATATATATATATATATATATATATATATATATATATATATATATATATATATATAATCATTCATCGAAGATCATAGACACACGCACACACACACAGACATGTATATAAGCGATTTATTCGTGTGTGTGTGTCAGTGCATGTGTGTGTGTGTGTGAGTTCGCTTCCTATGGACTCCGAAACGGCCGTGCTAATTTTTTTAAATCATTAACGCCAATGTACTTCATGTGCCTGTAGCTGTTTATAGATAAGTTTTGGATCGGAATACTTCCGATAACTATCGAAAATCGAAAAAATCCGATTAAAGAATGACTAATCCTAGTTTGACCAAAGTTAACAACCTTATACAGCCTAACATCACAAATGTATTTGAGAAGTTTTATCACTGTACAAGCAGAAGAGCCCGACCTATAAAAAATCAACAGTAGCTTCTTTTATAAGACAGGGGCGTGTTGGAAAAAAAATTCTGTTTAGAGCACAATTATAACCATGATACTTGACTTTTGCATTTTAAACTTTAATTAAAGCCATTAAATAAAAATAATTTTATAAACTAAGCAGTAAGTTTTCTACGGTACAATGTATCGTGGACGAAGTCACTGCTGTAAGGTATATGAATCTTTCTCCCGGTGCGCCGCGATGTCTCCCCAACTAAAGCAAGAAATCAATCGATTTGATTGAAAAATGGATCGAATGATGATCAATATGTCACAATCCCATATTTTTATTGGCATCGGAATCGGTGAAATCGACAAATTTTCAATCATACCGATTGCCTGCTCTAGTTATGGGCCCATCGCGGTGCCCAGCGAGGAAGCTTAACACGCCTCTCGCAGTTACTTAGTTCGCAATACATTGTAACCTACATTGCACTGTAGAGAACCTACTGTTGATTTTATAAAATTATTTTTATATATAATTGCATACATTAAAGTTTAAAATGCAAAAGTCAAGTATCATACTTCAGTTGTGCTCTAAATAGAAACATTAATTTCGAACGCGCCATGTCATACGCTCTTATTTTTAGATTTTTTCTTATAATAGAGCACTTTGCGGGACTCCCCCCCCCAAATATTTATATAAATATATATTATCTTCTAAGATTTTAAAAGTTGGACCTCGGAGGTAACGTCCTAATCAATGAAGTGAAATGTTAACTTTGTAACTGGCGTCGGGTCTCTTGACCAGCAGTAATTATCACTTTCTGTACTCATGATTGCGAAAGTATGGAAAACTAGTGTCTGTACATATAAAAATAACTTTACATGTTTCTCTGGCGATATATTATCGGGAATCCCACGTCTTTATGTAAATTCAATGAAACTCTTGTGTTTATTAAAGATTGCTCGATGAATAAACAGAGCGTGTTTATACTATGTTTATTCATACAAGAAGTATTAGCTACATATGTGCATACATGTTTCGGTGGCAATCTCTTATCGGAGATCCCACGTCTCCAGTCTAACAGAGAAAAGTTAGCCTGAAGACGCGGGATCGCCACAGAAACATGTATGCATATATGTAGCTAATAATGTTTGTATAAATAAACATATTATATTACATTTAAGTTGAAATAAACAGTTTTAAAGTAGTAGTAGTAGTAGTAGTAGTAGTAGTAGTAGTAGTAGTATTTCGTATAATTCAGTTTTCTTTTTGGTTTTACTTTAGAGCATTTCACGTGTGGCAGCTGTGTGCACACTACTTATACAAAAGTCTTAGTAAGTATTCGTCTGGCCACAGCGTTTTTTTCTTCTCTCGTTCTTTGCAACTTGCCGGCAAAAAGAAAAAATCCACACGTACACTAAAAAAAAATCAATATTTTGTTTTATTTTTACGAAACGTAAAAATTGTTGAGTTGTCAGTTATTAAAACAACATGTACGTCTTGTAACTGTTGCGTTTTCAATGTTGAAAGAGTACTGAAAGTATGGAAGTACGCTTTCGGTTGTTTTATCTTCGGCCTGCTACAATTGTTTTGTGTTTAACGAAATACTTGAATAGGATCGTGGCGATATGCGCCAGTCTCATGCCGGTAAAGGGTTGCGATATTTTCCGTTACTGTCACCCGTACTTAGGGTTAGTGGTATGGTTAGAGGAGGGTATTTATTAGAATTATTTGTTTTACGGCACATCAACCCTAGAAGTAAATTTATGCATAAATAAAACAGATAAAGTATAAAGTCTAGAAAGGTATTTAATCATAATTGATAATTGATATCTACATTGATAGGCAGTATACCTATCTTTCTATTTTAATAGACAGTCTACGTGCATTTCTACTCTAATAGGCGGTCGACGGCCTATCTTTTTTTATTTAAATAGGCAGTTTACTTATCTTTCTAGTTTACCTAAATTTCTACTTCAATAGACGGTCGACCTATCTTTCTATTTTAATAGGCAGCCTACCTGCATTTCTACTTTAATATACTGTCCACGTGCATTTCACGCGTAGGAGGTCTATCTGCATTTCTATTTTAATAGACGGTATTTCTGCATTTCTATTTTAGTAGGTAGTCTACCTGAATGTCCACTTTAATAGTCGGTCTACCCGCATTTCTTTTTTATAGGGTGTCTATCTACATTTCTAATTTAACATGCAATAGTAATAATAATAATAATAATAATAATAATAATAATAATAATAATAATAATAATAATAATTTAATAGACACCAACCCTGCATGTCTAATTTTATAGGCAGTTTGTCTGCGTTTCTACTTCAATAGTCGGCCTCCTTTGGCTTATAAACTTCAATTCAAGACTAGAATCACTTCCGAATTGGCAATTTCCACACTATATTTAATAGTCGGTCTAACTGCATTTCTATTGAAATAGGTAGTCTATCTGCATTTCGACGTTAATAGTCGGTCTACCGGCATTTCGACGTTAATAGTCGGTTTATTTTCATTTCTACTTAGATAGGCGTTATACTTGCATTTCTACTTTAATCGGCGGTCACCCTGCATTTCTAATTTAAAAGGCCGTCTATCTGCATATCTACCTTAATAGGTAGTCTACCTGCATATTGATTTTAATAGTCGGTCTACCTGCGTTTCTATTTTCATATGTGGTCGCCTAGCATTTCTACACTAATAGTCGGTCTGTCTCCATTTCTATTTTAATAAAACTTATACAGGTAGGTATAAGAGTAACATAGCTTACCTTTAGTAGCATTTATTTGTTATGTATTTATTTTTTTACACGTGTTTTGTTAGCTCTTCTGAAAAAAAAACTGTGTAAAAAAACACCAACCAATATTTCGTCTCAACCGACAAAACCGCCTTCTTTAGCCATCTTTAGTTATGAAAGTTATTCCGGTCAATGAAATATATGAGATTCTGGTTCTATTAAATTATGATTTTGGTGAATATCCAGGTGAAATGGACGAGATATTTCGACGGCCGCCATAGTACAATTGAACTGAATTTACTTCCATTCTTTCTGTTGTTCGATTTTTCTTTGTTTTAATTTATCGATTTATTGTGAAGCGATGATCACGCAGACTCAATTTCGACTTATTGATCGTTATGTTTTTTCATCGCGTGCTTTACAATATATCAGCACATGAAATCCAAAAAGGTCTCACCTGTTTCAAATATACCTGCTCTTTTCTAGAACAATGGCATCACCTAGAAAAACTGTTTATCCTGAGTTTACCAGCACACGCGAACCGTAGTACTTGACTTTGGCTTATAAACTGTAATTCAATACTAGAATCACTTTCCAATTGGCATCGTAAAGGCTTTAAAATTACCTTCGCAATTCTCACACTGTCAATCATTTTGTATTTTATTATTATATGCTCTTCTCGCCAACTGTTGACCGATATGTATTCACTTAAATTTGTTTTGGTTTTTAACTATATTGTTTTTTTTTGTTTTTTTTAGAATATTGTTCTTTGTTCCAATTAAAGGGAAATAACTCCGTATGGACGAATACAGAATTACGTCATTTTTTTAAGGATTGTGACTTTGTAAAAAATAATTCTGACCAAGAATAAGAAAGCGTATTATCACGTGTCTAAATGTCATTATGCTACGCAGTTTCACGGCAGTTTTTTTTTTTTGTGTTTTGAAGTGAATGTGCGTACATTGACTGTACACACAAAGATAAGCTTGTGTATATAGCCGACTATGACCGAAAACAATATGTTGTGTAGACTTAATTAACAATTATTTGACTGAGTCCTTATTAATATATAAGTTGCGATCCTTTAGTGCTGTGTAGGTCACATCGGTCACGTTTTTTGGGAGTTAGGGTCATTGTTAATGAAAGAAAATCTTTTTCTAAGAATTGTGGAAGAAATATCAATCGCTGCATACATAACGATATCATTGGGTGTGCAGTGACTGTATCAGTAGTGGTGCTGAATTATTCTTTGTTTTCAATATGCGGATGTGCGTGAATACCGTTTAATTACAAACGTCTGCACATAAACAAAATGTTATCACTACGTGTACTAGTGTCGAGACTATTAACAAGGAATCGGAATCGAGAATGGAAAAAGTCGGAACTTTTGGCGGTATCGAAATCGGTATCAGAATTGGAAAAATTTTAGACTAAGTTTCGATTCCAAACCCGGTTCGTTTACCTTAATTTTATATTGCTAATGATAAAATGATATGTTTTTTAATTATTGATTTTAAACTATATAGATCATTATAACTAATGAACGTAAAAATGGCACCTAGAATTTTTTTTCCTGGTAAAAATGGCACGAGTGGATAATGAGAAAAAAAAAAACGCCGAAAAGTAAAAAATATAGATGGATCTCTTACAATGAGTCCATCAAATTCCATGATGCAATAATAAAAAGGGAAAACATTAAGAAGTTTATCAAATTAAAAAGAAAATTATCTCTACATTTAAAAGTAGACGACTTTTCGCTAAATCCCATCCACCTCTCCACCCAAAAAAGAAAATAGACGATTAGACGATTTTCGAGTCAGCTAACGTGTACAGTTATCGTATATGCAGGGATAACATAACGGTACGACTGACAAATCAACTAGTGATTTATGAATATACTAACCTGGATGCCCGGCGTTGCCCGGGTGTTTGGAGGCGTATGTTGAGCAAAAAAAATAAAAAAAAAAGTGATAGTAGACAGGCAGGCTCGTGCCCATACCGCGAAGAAGGAAAAGAACGTGAAAAAAATGACGTTTTTGCCGTTACATCCATCGCCAAAGCAGAAGTGGCGAAGGTTTAAATTAAAGCTAGTCAATCGAAAAGAGGGAATGACTTTCGAAAATATCGGCGAAAAAAGCGAACCCTCCCTCTAGAAAAGTGCCCAGTTGAGGGTGAAGGAAATAGTGTTTTTAGCCAATTTTTCGGTATTTGTCGTCCGAAACGTCGAGCTCTAAAACGATACCGGTCTTGCGAAAATCCGTCGCCTCTGTCGAAAGTTTTAGGCAGACATACCTACATACATACATACATACATACATACATACATACATACATACATACATACATTTAAACAGACAGGTGGGATTCATATTATAGATTAAAACAATTGTTCATATTGTTGTAATCTTGATTGTCACCGTAAATACTTGGCCTGTACACGAATGTTTAGACGATGAGGAAAGATGATTAACGTAAAGGATGAGCGATAAGAGAACTAATCCGAATAATGAAATGATGTAAACAAGATTAAAACAGAAGGAAGGAGAAGGGAGGAGAAAGGAGGAAGTTCAAGGAAGAGAGAGGGAGAGAGAAAGATGGAGGGAGTGGGAGAGAAAGGAAGATATGACGATGGAAGGAAAGAGATAGGAGGGAAGTGGGCGTTCATTATGACAGCACAATATATTCAACTTTTACGAAATGTTTTTATTTTTTTACTTTGTGACCTTTGTAATTATTAACAAATGTCTAAGTGAATAAATTATGCATTTAACGAGCTGTGTCTACTCAGCGTTGCCCGGAAGAAAAATAAAAATAAATGAACGGCAAATTAATTTTGGTGACTTTAATTTCGTAATCAAAAATCAAATTATTTTGTGAAAAAGAAAAAAAAATGTTTTAGTCTTAATGACGTGTGATTAACGTGGAGACAAGAAACACGCATGCAAACACACACAAAAACACCGGCAACCTAATGACTAATGACTAGGGATAGAACAACAGCATATTCTTTTCCTTGTTTTGACTCTCATGTATATATCCATTGATGTCACATATGTTTTTATGTAGAGTGATGTGGTTCTCGGTTGATTAATTGTGTTTAACTGTGTCGGATATATACTCTAGAGTAAAAACAACGAAAAGAATATGCTGTTGTCCTAGCCTTACTAATGACTAATGATTAACGACTAATGCCACTCTGCCTGAGAGCATATCCTTTAAACTCCTCGGCTTAACATGTGAATTTAAACAAATACATTGAGGACATTGCAAAGGCTGCTGCAAAGAAAGTGGGCTTCCTCTACAATGCCCGAGTATCCTATATCTGTAGAAACTCAGTATTCGCAGATGCATAGAGCATTGTTGCCACATCTGAACTGGTGCATCCACCAATACTTAATTATGAAATATGATAATTTTGTAGCTTACTCCTTAAGTCAACTCTTTCTGGTTTAAAACTCATTGGTATACGAAAACTTACTGAATTACACGAACTCAGTATATTATATATAAGTATATATATATATATATATATATATATATATATATATATATATATATATATTGCATTAGTAATCATTTCAAATGATTAACTTTTATTTTGTCATAATTATTTTAGTCAAACGGCTAAATCTCATTATATTGCTCTTTACCAGTGTTACGTTAAATAGTGAAAGATCACTAAACAACTCTTCAGAGACGAATTAATATACCTCAAAACTGGTATAAAGTTGATTACATTGAATAAAAAAGTAAATTTGGAAAAGAAGAAGAAACAAAAGCAAATATGTAAAGTCTGCAGTAAAAAATCAATGTAATAGTTAACGTTGTTATAAATTGTTATAATTGTTAAATTATAATCAGTAGAACTGTTAACAATAACTCCTCTGTAATCTATTTCGTAAGGGCAAACGACTCAACTCAAAGAGTTTTCTTGGCCGGAATAAGTATTTTCATAAACAAAATGAAGCTAAATAAAATATTTTCGTGACAATAACATAATGGAAGATGAAGTAACGAAAAAATGAGTTAATCCGAATCAAATAGTAATATGTCAGACAGATTGCTATTTGTGCCTGACTTTGAAAAATCCGATATATATATATATATATATATATATATATATATATATATATATATATATATATATATATATATATATGCGTGTATTTGAGATCAAATACTGATCCAAGGGCTAAGTATGGTTATACTTTCAAAACGTTTTCAACGTGCGTTTTCTTTCGATAGTTGGACAAGAAAACTTGATGACTTAATGATGGCAGTTGCCCCAGTTTAACAATCAAGCATCCCCCTACGCACACAATATCATCTAAACTTTATTTGGGGGTAGCGGCGAAAACATCCCTAGCACCGGCAAAACACGACGCAAAAAGCTTTCATCTGTGGCGAGTGGGGGGCGTTTAAACATGTAACAGAAAAAAAAAGAAATAAAGAAAAACATTACAGCGCTACTTTCTGCATTAATTTGCCATGAATAGGTCTCAGTTTTCATTCGTTTAATTCTATATCAAACTAGAATAGGCACACCCGGCGTTGCCCGGTAACTAATGTTGATCACCGCGTACTTCTGTTCTTAGTCCTAAACCGGATATCAACATTTTTATTCATATTGTTTCATCTTATATCTATATGATAAAGTAATCTTGATTTTTTTATCGTCATCCGCAGTTCAGAGAGGAAAATAGTCGAATACCTCATTAACAAACCTTTCCCTGTCAGTATATACGTTTCCTAAACGCTGCTTCGCGAAACTACTAGTTTATTTTTTAAATAAAATATAACGTTATCGTTTATAGACATAACCGGCGTTAGCCGGGAACGCATGTGAATGATTGCTTATTTCATCTCCCAAACCTGAACCTCACACCAGCATTCTTTTTGTTTTTAAAATGAAATAAAGCAGTATTTTTTATATTTATAGCCACACTCAGTGCAAACGAAGATTCTATAAAACACAAACTTATTGTAAAAACAAATGATATATATGTCCAAGGATGGAATACTGTTGCCACATCTGGGCAGGAGCTGATAGAAAGGACTTGTCCTGCCTTGATAGACTTCGTAGCGTCGTAGGAGATGTCCTTTTCTCTTCCCTGCAACCTCTATCTCACAGAAGAGATGTTGCGAGTTTGTCTCTGATGTATCCTTATTTTCAGGGAAAGTGTTCGACTGAGCTTCAGTCTATGGTCCCCCCCTCGCCAAGCTTTCACAAGAAACACTCGTCTAGCTGAAAACACCATCAATAATTTCCCCCACTCTTTATCTGTGCCTAAACTTAAACGTTGATTCCATGAACAAAGTTTCTTTCTTAGAGCTGCACGCCTGTATAATTGTCTTCCGTTTTCCTGCTTTCCGGCTGACTACAATATGGTTGTCTTCAAGTCTAACGTAAATAAGTTCTTGATGAGCCGTTCCATATAAGTTAACATATGTACCGAATTTTCATTACTAATGATTAGTGTCCAATTTCTACTGTACACTCTTTAACCCTTATCCTTGAGTGACCTCTTGGCCTTGATAATATTGTGATGCCTGTGTAAAAAATGTAGCTTATAACATTCGTTGTCAAGAGGACCGCAGCAGTACTGCTAGTTGGGTTTGTCTAAGGCACTTATATTGACGAGGAACAAGAGCAGTAAGTTCATCAAAGCATATACCATGGAAATACATGTAAGACAAATATAGAAATACAACAATGCGGTGATGGGACAGCAACTAGAGCTTCATAGACAATGCGGGACCTCTTTTATTTGCACCCTGTTCAATAGGGCGATAATAGTAATTGGTACACCAGACTAAATGTTACAATGCCATGGGGGAACTGTGGCTTCATAAAGATATAGCATACTTACCGATGTGAGAGGTTTTCTAGCCATGTAGAGGGGGTTTATTTTATTTACAGTAGACTTGGCATTATTCTGTATGTATTTATGTTGATTGTGAATGATAGGCCAAGGAGTTTCAACGTTGGACTCTTGGGAAAGTGCTATCAGCTGTGATAATCGGTGATTTTAAACGTGTTTCTAATAATTGTCAAAGGAAAAGAGCTTCGTTTTTGTAGAGTAAACCGTTATTCTCCATTTTTGTTTCCACTGTACTGCAAATCATCGTTTCGTACTCTTTTTTTACATGGCAGTCACCACTTATCAAGGCCCGGAAGCCACTCGGGGATAAGGGTTATTGCGTGTACAGTAATCAATAGGATAATATCGTAGTAATCGTTAGTAATGGAGATTTGATAAAGTGTCTTACTTAAGGGGAATTTGTTTATGTTGGACTTGAAGACATCCAAGTTGTAGTCAGGCGGGAAACAGGCAAACGGAAGAGAGTTCCACAGCTTCATTGATAAGAAGCAATTTCTGTATTTTTATGTCGTTACCAACAAGAAAAGCTTACCTTGATCGGGATTGAATGAAGAATGATGTTTCGTCATATTTTTATGTCTATTTTAGTGTTACATGTAATAATATTAAAGTTTAGAGGTTGGAGTTCAAGAATTGACTGGAGAAAAATAGAATATCTATGAAGTGGAATTCATCGAAATAAATTTCTGTAATCGATGATCATGGCTCATAGCACACCTAAGAGTTGAACTTTCAGAGTCCTCGGCCTAACGTTCACAGATAACATGAATTGGAATAAATGCATAGAAGATATCTCCAAAGCTGCTGCAAGGAAAATGGGCTCCCTTTATCATGCTAGAAAACTTCTCACACCTGCCAATACCCTATATCTTTAGAAAGTCAGGATACTCCCAGACATGGATTATTGTTGTCACATTTGGGCTGGTGCACACTAGTCTCTTCCTCTGAGACACGCTTCCCCAAAATAGTCTCTAATCGTTTACATATCACACTGTCTATCAAGTTCCAATCCCTGTTCCATCGTCGCAATGCTGCATCCTCGTGCTGTTTTTTTTTTTTTTTTTTTTTACAAGTACTTCAATGGAATATGCTTAGATGAATTCGCTGGTCTGTCTGGTGCCTGATCGACGTAAATTCATCCGACAAATCCAACAATAAGGAAAGCCCCACCCTCCACCGTAGAGTTCCACTGATGCTGGAAGTCTTTACTATAATAGCTTCTTTCCTCGAACTTCTTACTTTTGAAATTTCCTCCCTGCTCACTAGTTCCCTGACTGTACCAATATATAGAAATTTAAATGTAACGTGAACAAACATCTCGCTGCACAAATCCCCACGTAGTATACTACTATGGATATGGTCCCTAATTCGAAGTATCCTCTTACGTATCAGTGGCAATGTGTTTTATTTAGAAATTTTATTGGATTAAAAAAGAAACACATACCGCGTCCAAACAAGCAAGTCAGCGAGTACCCCCTTCTAACGTTTTACAAATATTTTCAATATGTTAAATAAAGGTTTTGGAATTTAAAAAAAAAATAGTCATTTCAATTCTTCCCTGTTAATTGACATCTAGTAGTCGCGATTCTTTGATTACCATTTTTCTTGCACAACGTCGGAACACGGGTCCCGCTAATAGTAAATAAAGAACGACTCGATCTTTATTTATAAAAGTTACGTATGGCAAGAAACACCCACAGACACAGTATCTGTTCTAATAGCTTTGTTAATATAAAGATTTAAGAAAATATGGTATTCAGGCTCGATGTATGAAAATTGGAAGTGACTTTAGTCCTTATCCTCGAATAGCTCTTGGCCTTTATAAGTTGTGGTTCAATAATAAAAAAGAAAATAAATCGTAACTTCGGACGACGCAATGGCTTACTAAATTTAATTTTTATTGGCCTACAAATACAAACTCCAGCTGCTGTCACATCGCAGCGTGTTTTACTAGTACTTCCAAGAAATATGCTTCAACGACCATATGGATCTTAGGTCCCTTTCAACGTAAATACTATTCAACAAGCAGCAAAATCACACCCGTTAACAGCAGAAGTCCTTAGATGCTGGAATATTTACTATCGTAATAGCTTCATTCCTAGGAATGCCTACCTTTGGAATTACCTCCATACATCCCGTTTCCTTGACCAACAGACGGAAAATTAATAAGTTCACCTCATAAATCTAATCATATTAGAGTAGCCTCTTAAACTTCGGTGACAATTTGCCTTGTTTGGTGTAAATTTGTTATGATAATATATAAAATAATCTCGCACAAAACGTTTGCATGAAAAAAAAATGGTGTTATTCTCAGCCTTGCAACGTCGAATTTTTCTGTTAGTTACTAATAAAACAATAGATTGTACTAATGTTCTCTTTCTACCCCCCCTCTCTCCGTGTGTGTGTGTGTGTGTGTGTGTGTGTGTGTGTGTGTGTGTGTCTATAATATAAAGCTGAACGTCTGTGTATGTGTCTGGTCACGAATAGGCTCCTATATGGTTGACTATTATAGAAAACTGACCACATACAATGATATCAGATATATCGAGACACAGAAATGGGTATGTTTGATCTGGCATAATGATGATTCATTAAAATTGTGGGGTCTGCGTACGCGTCTGGTCCACAAAGTATGGAAATAAAAAATTGAAAAAGAAAAAAAACCCTTTACAAGTGTTTTTGATATAGATGTATATAATAATAATTTGAAAAGTATGTTTTAACTTAAAAAGGGATGGTATAATAAAATTGTGGGGTCTGCGTTCGCGCCTGACTTCCATAGAATGGAAATAGTCACAAACTTTAATAAAGATTTTTCATATCTATCTGCGTAAATATACTTTGATAATTATGTTTCACTTCTCATCTGAAAGCGAATGAGGTCAGTATTGTCTTTTTATTCTTATACTTGTATAATGCTGACTTTTCCCTCTTCTGACGAGAAGCATTTAGATTGAAAATGCAATGAGCCAATAAGGTTTCTACCTGATTCGTCTTTATTTAATCTTTATTGACTTGATAATGCAATAAAGTTCCTATGCAAATTTACTCTTGATTTTTTAACCATCCCCGGATGTGTATATATCTATCGATCTTTCTATCTGTCTCTCTATATATACATATATATATATACATACATATAAATATATACACATATATAAATATACATACATATATATACATAGATATATATACATATATATACACACATATATATACAGAGATATATATATACATACATATATAGATATTTGTATATACATATATCTACATACATATATATACACATATATTTACATGATTGCAACGTCTTGTCAGACGCGTGCCACTCCCACAGACATTTAAAATCATGAGTCCAAATGCCTGTGGGAGTATCTATACAAATATGATGTTACAGAGTCTTAGCTTTGTACGAAAGCTAAGACTCTCCCTCGGTTCAAAATGTAAAGATCAAGCAACAAGCAAGAGCAAGATAGCAAGCAACAAATTAAACTGCAGACCAACAAAATGCGGGTAATGGTCTGCCGCTTTATGGTTTTTTAACTCCGAGATTTGCTTCTCCTAGAAATGTTGCCTTCACAATGGCTTACGGGAGCCCTCTCACCCCAACACACATATACACACACAAAATACACGGTGCTAGTTGGGCGTTGACCAAGAAAAGGTCTTGTTTTTAAAATATGAATTAATATAAATATACATATATATATCCATACATATATATATACATATATATATATACATATATATATGCATAAATACACATATATATATACATACATATATATATACATACAAATATACATATACATATACGTACATATATACATACATATATACATACATATATATACATACATATATACGTACATATATATACGTACATATATATATACATACATATATATACGTACATATATATACATACATATACGTACATATAAATACATACATATACGTACATATATGTACGACATATATATACGTACATATATATATACATACATATATACATACACATATATACATACATATACATATATACATACAAATATATATACATACATATACATATACATACATATACGTACGTACATAAATATACGTACGTACATATATATACGTACATACATATATATACGTACATACATATATATATACATACATACATATATATATACATACACATATATACATACACATATATACATACATATGTATACATACATATGTATAAATATATATACATACATACAAATATATACATACACATATATACATACATATGTATACATATACATAATTACATAAAAATATATACATATATACACATACATATGTATACATACATATATATACATACATAAACATACATACATATATACACATACATATATGCATACATATATATACATACATATATACATACATACATATATATACATACATATACATACATACATATATATACATACATATACAAACATACATATATATACATATACATATATACATACATATATACATACATATACATACATATACATATATACATACTTATACATACATATACATATATACATACATATACATACATATATACATATATATATACACATACATATATACATATATATATACATACATATATACATACATATACATATACATACACATATAAATACATATATACACATACATATATATACATATATACACATATATATACATGTATATACATGTATACATACACATATATACATACACATACATACACATATATACACGAACATATATATATACATACACATACATACACATATATACATATACATATATACATACACATATATATACATATACATATATACATACACATATATATACATATATACATACACGTATATATATACATATACATACATACATAAACATATATATACATATATATATACATACATAAATATATACACATATTAACACATATATACATACACATATATATACATATATACATACACATATATATATATACATATATGCATACATATATACGTATATGCAACCACATATACATATATGACTACATATACACATACATATATATACATATACTTATACATATACACATATATATACATATACACATATATGACTACATATATACATACTTATATATATATATACATATAATTATACATATATACATATAATTATACATATATACATATATAAATACATATAGATATACATATATACATATATATATACATATACTTATACATATATATACATATACATATATACATATATATATATACATATACTCATATATATATACATATACACATATATATATACATATACAAATATATATACATATACACATATATATATACATATACATATATATATACATATACATATATACATATACATATACATATATACATATATATACATATATACAAATATATATATATACATATATATATACATATACATATATATACGTATACATATATATACGTATATATACATACATATACATATATATATACATATATATACGTATATGCATATACATACATACATATATCCACATATACATATACATATATACATATATATACACACATATATACATATATATATACTTATATACATATACATATACATATATACATATATATACATATATATATTTATACTTACATATATATATATTTATAGATATATACATATACATATACATATATATATTTATACATACATATATATTTATAGAAATATACATATACATATATATATTTATACATATATATATAGTTATACATATATACATATGCATACATATATATATACATACATATATATACAGACACACAAATATATATGTACATATACAAACATACACATATATGCACACATAACTATATATGTACATATATATACATACATATATATACAAACATATATATACAGATATATACATACATATATATACATACAGATATATACATACATATATATACATACAGATATATACATGCATATATACATACAGATGTATATCAATATACATACATACATATATATGCATACATATATCAATATACATACATATATATGCATATATATATCAATATAAATACATATATATGCATACATATATCTCTATACATACACATATATGCATAATATATATACATACATAAAATACATACATATATATAGGCATACATGTATATACACACATACAAGCATGCATACATATATAGATACATATATACACACATATACATATATATACATTAATACGTATATATACATACATACATACATATAAATACATACATACTTATACATACATATATATACATACATGCATATATATACTAACATACATATATATACTTACATACATATACATACATACATATATATACACATACATATATATATACATACATACACACATACCCATACATATATATACATACATATATATACATACATACATACATACATATACATATATATACATACATATTTATATACATACATATACACATATATATATACATATATAAATATATACATACATATATACATATATATATACATATATACTTACATATATATACATACATACTTACATATATATATACATACACATACATATACACTATCATACATATATATATATACATATATATCCATACATATATATATACATACATATATATACATATATATATACATATACAAACATACATATATACATATATATACATATATATATACATGTATATATACATATATATACATATATATATGTATACATGTATATATACATATATATATACATGTATATATACATATATATACATATATATATATATACATGTATATATACATATATACAAACATATATATATACATACATATATATATACATATATATACATACATATATATACATATGTGTACATATATATACATATATACATACATATATATACATACATATATATACATACATATATATACATAAATATATACCTACATAGATACATATATATACATATATACATACATATACACATATACATACACATACACATATATACACACAAATCTACATATACATATATAAACACAAATATGTACATATATACACGTACATACATATACATACTTATATATGCATATATATACATGCATATACATACATACACATACATACTTATATATGCATACATATACATGCACATACATACCTTATATACATACATTATATACATATATATATATACAGGTGTATACATGCATATATATATATGTATACAAACATATACATATGTCTACACACATATATATATGTATATACACATATATATACATATGTATACACACATATATGTATACATACCTTCAAACTAACATATGGATACATACATATATATACATATATGGACATATGTATACATATATATACATACTTATGCATATATATATACATATACAGACAAACATATATACATATGTATGCATACATATATACGTATGTATGCATATATATATATACATATGTATGCATACATATATACATATGTATGCATACATATATACAAATGAATGCATACATATATACATATATACGTA